>NC_056527.1:138127380-138146100 GCF_019175285.1 Sceloporus undulatus
GGATTTATTTATATGCCGCCCAATCACTGGGAATCCAGTGATTAACTTAGTATGTTGTAGGGAACACTGATGTAGAGTTCTTATTTTTATTTTTATTCTATGTTATTTATTTAATTTCGATCTGCCTTTCTCCCCAAAGGGACCTGAGGAGTTCTTCCATTGCATGGACTGCGTTGTTGTTGTTGTTGTCGTTGTTGTGTGCCTTTAAGTCATTTCCAACTTATAAAGACTCTAAGTCAAGACTATCAGGGGGTTTTCTGAGACTGAGTCATTCAAGCTCACCCAGTGGGTTTCCATATCCAAATAGCGTATTGAACCCTACTATCCAGAGTTGTAGTGCAGTGCTCAAACAGCTACATCATGCTGACTGTGACATGCACCTAAACTGGAAGCATTTATAGTAGCCAGTCCATACCACCTGATCAGTTCTGACCTATTGTTTAAAAAACCTCCTTTACTGGTGTGTCTGTCTTGTTTGCAGTTCTGTTGTGTTGCCAGATCAGAGTAGTGGCAGGTTGCCTGGATCCCTAGCCAAAGCTAGCTTTAACTGCTTGCATCCTTTTCCTTGTAAGAATCAATTCTGTGTGTAAGTGTATATATGTGAAAGAAATTACAACAGAAAACAGTATCATAAGCCTCCACCTCCATTACAGTCTTCTGAAGTACTTGGTAAAAAAGAAGAAGTAAGCTTGTTGCCTAAAATTTGTTAAATCTCCAGCAGCTATTTTAAAATTCCTTATTTTGCTAGACACCAATGGCACTGTTTTTGCATAGTGATTAACATGTCTCATTACTTTTATTATTGGTTGTTTTTAGTAATGTGAAATATATTTTAAACTTGTAATAATTTTACAAGTGATTAAATGGACAAATTAATTTTATTAAAAATTTCTGAACATTTCAGTATTAATGTACTGGATTTCTTCTGTGATGTAACATTAATGTGTTAGTGCTAAACTAATGTTTCTAAGATCCGGGTTGTCCTCCTCCTCTTCAAATCGTAATCTCAAAATTTTTAAAGAAGAGTCCTACAATTACACATAAAGGCCGGCATACATGGATAAGCGCAGCTTGCATTTTTCTAAGTCCTTTTTGGATGTGGTGCAGAAGTTTCATTCTGTCCAAAAACCTCCCACAACCCAATAGCTCTCAAGCCATAGAAGGGTCCTCCACTGACATGACTTACTGGTGAGAGAGAAGGAAGCGGGAGCCAGTTCAGACCATCAAGATCTGACTGCTCTAGGCTTGCAAGGGAAGGAAAATGTGGATCATTTTTTGCAAGTACACTTTCACTGCCCCACCAAGCAGAGATCAGCTGCTTCTCTATAGGCTGAATAACCTTTCACTTCCTCTTCTCTCTGATAAGTGAAAGCAGCAAGGGTCCTTCCTTGGGTCTGACAGCTGTGGGGTGGTGGCAAGACATGGAGCTGCTCATGCAACGCTACCTATACTGTAGATACTGGATCTCTGCCAAAGACAGTCCTGCTTTTTATGACTAGATGATGTAAACTGCATTATAGCGGCATCTACTGACAAATTAAAAGCATTACGTAAATATTTTAACAGCTAGCTAAAGGGGAGGGGCAAGTGTATTCTAGTCCAGAGCGCATCCACATTTAAATAGATGCACCTTAAACTAGGTAATTTTTTTGGGGGGGGGGGGGGGGATCATACATAATACACGAATTACAGGAACATACAATGTGTACATCTCTTTTGCTTTTGCAGTTTTCTGGCTGGAGTCTAATGGAAGATGGCTCAATTCGAATAGAAGAGGCAACGGAAGAAGCTCTTGGCACATACACCTGCGTGCCTTATAATGCTCTGGGTACAATGGGCCAGTCACCCCCTGCCCGACTGGTACTGAAGGTATCTCAGCTGTTTAAAATTCCTATCCTGTGAGCAAACTGCAGAAAAGATACATATGGCGACTAGAATTCCCAGAATCTGCCTACTAATATGACTGCTGGCTGGTGAATTCTGGGAGTTTTAGTGTCCAAGTAAGTAAATTGTCCCAGTTTTATAAAAAAGTAAAATGTCCCAGTAGAGTACTGTATATATTCATGTACAATTCTAGAAATTTTAGTCAAAAATGGATCCCAAACCTGACCTCAACTTATATATGAGATCGGATTATAGTCTAGTATATCCAGTAAATTATCTGAGCTCTACTTGTGAGCCTCTCTCCCTACCCTTCCCTTTCCTCTCTCTGTCTCTCTTTCACACACACAAACTCACAAAATCACACAATATCAGTGTATAGTATCAGTGGATCTCTCTGAGGTTGACTAAACAGTAATAAAAATGCACAGCTGAGAGAGTACCACTATGGATGGAGATCTTGCATGCACCCTCCTATCTGTGAATTTACATGGGTCAATGCTTGTATGTATGTCAGTGTAATCTACTAACTGTATGGCTTTTGGCACATTCATTAATCAGCTAAAAGTTCTGTAATTGGTTGGAAGAGCTCTTTTTAATGCTGTTTACTCAATGAGAATGGTTCGATGTTATTTATTTTCCCTTTCTCTCTCCTTTCTCCCCAATCTCTGCCGCCTCCTGCCTTCAGGACCCACCCTATTTCACGGTGCTACCAGGCTGGGAGTACAGACAAGAGGCAGGGAGGGAGCTGTTGATACCCTGTGCCGCTGCAGGAGATCCCTTTCCTGTCATCGCCTGGAGAAAGGTACCTGGCCTGCCAGAAAAATCTGCAGTGCCTTTGGCTTTTGATGAATATTGCAGACAGAGAAGCCACACTCTGTCCTGGTAAGAGCAAACTGCAGGTTCAGCTGCTTCTCTTTGGGCTGTAACACTGCCGCTCTGTCCCGCTGCTGGGTGGGGGAATCCAGCTCCTTGCAAGAAAGCATTAGAAACTGCAGAAATCTTAGGAGCATCCGTCTGCAAAAGTGGCTGCTCTTTACTCCCTCCCTTTTCTTGCTCCTCTGTACAAGTATGTACCACAGATCCTTACCACCACCACCACCAAGACTTCTTTCTCCAGTTGCCCTGTGAAGACCAGACAAGCACAGCAACCCTGAATTAGGCTCCTTCCTACCATAACGTTTGGTTAATCTGTACCCAACATCTTGACATCAAGGGTGTTGGTGTGTTTCCCTTCTGTCTGTTTCATACCACTAGTTACCTCTTGCAAGCGAGAAGAAACATGTGATGACAAGAATGGGGCACAATAAGATGGGGTTGTCATTTTGGTTGCCCATTCCAAAATGGATGAGGATTTGAATCTGGGATTCCCCCAGCCAAAGCCTGACACACTAAGTACTACACCACACTAGCTCTGGACAGCAGCAGGCTGTGAATCTTGGCAGCTTTGTATTACCTGACAGCTTCTTCAAAATTGTCAGTGTGTGTATGCATGTGTGAACTGTTTGTATTCTGTTCTTCCTCTATGGAATTCAGAGAACTTGCATGAGGGTTTCTGCCACTTTTTTCATCTAGTCTGTATGTGTCTGTGAGACAGAGGGCCAGAGTTACCTAATAAACTTCATAATAACTTCATTTGGGGCTTGGGGACTCATGTTTCTTCTGTGGGTCTCAGTTCTCAGTCTCACCTTTGCACAGCTTGGAAAAATGCCTTTTTGAAAAAAACAACTTACATGGTCACAGCCAAAACAATTACTTTTCCAGACACTGCCCCTCATAGCCTCTGAAAAAGCTCTCTCTCCAGAGTCTTGATCTGCTCTCCTAACCAGACTCCTCCTGGAGTCTAAGTTCAAGATCCTGTTGTCATACTGGCAGAGCCTAAATCTCTATCAGCATATTTATATAGGCATACAAAGCCATCTGAAGACTCCCAGGTTCAGACCTCCCTCTTGGCCAATGACTGGCGGAAAGAATAGACCTGGGGCTTGTCTGCATGGGTGATTTACCCTGAATTCCCTCTGGGGTCACTGCATCCTGTTTCCATGAAGCAGAGCCAAAATCCAACTGTCTTCATTTTGCCCGCACCCAATTCAAGGCTTCCTTTCCCTAGTTGTTGTTAACTGCCTTCGAGTTGGTCCCAGCTCATGGTGACCCTGTGCATGAGACATCTCCAAGCCCCCCTGCCCTTCATTGTTCTGCTTTAGTCCTGCAGATTCAAGTTAATGTTTTCCCTAATTGAGTCTATCCATCTTGTATGCAATCTTCCTCTCTTTCTACTACTCTCCACCTTTCCTTGTATTACTGTCTTTTCTATTGAGTTGTGTCTTCTTGTGGTGTGTCCCAAAATACAGCAGTCTCATTTTCATAATCTTGGCATCCAGGGAGAGTTAAGGCGTGATCTGTTTTAAGGATCCATTTATTTGTCTTTTTGACCATCCACAGTTTCCTCAGCACTCTTCTCCAGCACCACAAAGGCAGCAGTTAGCCTGCCTTTGCACCTTTTGCTTTGACCTTCCTCAGTAATTGTTCCAAGTTATGATGTTTTCCACTAGTAGTATGGTGTCATTCACACATCTTAGATTCTTCATGTCCCTCCCTCCTAACTTCACTCCTCCTCCTTCTAAGTCTAAACCTGCTCTTTGTATGATATTTTCTGCATACAAGTTGAACAAGTCAGTCTTGCCTGACCCCTTTGCCAATTGGGAACCAATCTGTTTCTTCATATCCCGTTCCTTATATTCCTCCTCCTGCTGGTTTTCGTCTCCTTTTGCAGCAGCGCTGGCATCTGTCTTTTCACTCTGGCACAAGTTGCTCTTAGGTCAGAACGAGGTGCCCAGCATTGATAGCATGCCTGGCTGCCTCATTCTGACCTCGGTGGCACCGGGCAAGAAACACGTGGGAAGTCAGCCACTGTGAGAGGTGATAACCTGCAGCAAAAGAAATAAGGGGGGAATTTGGAGGCAGAATACTCCAGGGATAGCTCAGAGTATTCTGGCAAGTGTAGACCGACCCCTAGATATTATCTGGCTGATGTTGGAAAGCTAGGGAAGCATAAGCAGCCATTACCCTCCAGACAAGGGCAAAGGCTACCCTTTCTTTCCTGGCAGTAGACCAGGAATGGTATGACAGCTATACAGCGATAGCGGAGGCATAGAATTGCACCCCAAAGTATCAAGCTGCTCCTTTTCACCCAGAACCAAGACATTGCACAAAGAAGCATTGGATATCTTTTTGTGCAATGTGTAAAACAGTACCTATGCTAGTGTAACTGGGGATCTGCTCATGTTCCTTGGATTCCCTTGAATGCCATTTTGCTCACCTTGACCCCCTCTCAGTACTAGCCTTTCCTTTTTTCACTGAGCAACAAAAGCAACATACAATGGACAGAAGGGAGGGGAAAATTCTCATATATGTGATACTGCAGCAAAACTGCTTCCCCAGGCAAAGTACAGCCCTAGACATTTTTAACCAAGGGCTGTCTTCTTGAAAGGGTGAAAGCAAGTGAATTCCATGGGCTCCTAACTCCCTCTACTGATATAGAACACTACACTAAGTAACACTAGTAATAGAACTCCATGGTGCATACCTTGCAGGATCTGGTTGTAAATACCTTTTTTTGATCTTCTTAGAAAGCAAGAAGGAGAGAGAAGATTGATTGTCATCTGTGAATAGGATCACTGACCAGTTTCTGGTGGATAACTGTACATAGGCTCCTTACTAGGAAACCGTATAAAGATTGGGAGCCAGGTGTACCTTTTTCTACCTTGTTCAGCAAGGCAGTAGTTGTCTTCTTCCAGAAGAGTTGAAGACTTTCCCATAATGTATTTGTTAAGAGATCCTGATTCTGAACTCCTGTTTATAATTGTCAAAAACTTACATTGGTGGACTACAATCATTCTAACTGTGTGTGTGTGTGTGTGCGTGCATATGTGTATGTGTGTGTGTGTACACACACACACCATGCAAGGCTGAAGACAGGCAGCTTGGCCTTCCCATAGAATTCTTTGCACCTAAAACAATAATGAGCCCTTTGTCTTGTTCCTCTGCTGCACTTTGCCACTGGCCTTTGCCTACCCAAAGCTTATATGTGTGACACTGACATGTCCTTTCTCTGCCCTGTCTGTTTCCTTGATGTTTTCTACAATTTTCTGAAGCCTTTGCTGGTTCTCTGGTGCTCACTTAGGCCCTGCCTGGATGGGTGAAATAAAATACCCTCCCCCTGACCTCTTGCCAAGGAGTCTGGATAACACAGACAATCCTCAAGTCTGGCACGAACAGCGCAGATGATATCCAGCCTGTTCAATGCCAAAACCAGGATATACACCTCTTACAGTGGATTTTTTAAAAAAGTAATTAGTTGTTCTGACTCTTACTGGAAGATCTGGAGTCCTCTATTCAGACACAGATGGCTGTTTAAAACATGTCCCATTGTGCCACCTGGCTTGGCTGCCACAGAAGTGAGGGGCCCTCATTCTGAGGTCAGTCCAGTCATGGGATCAATGCTAGGCACCTTGTTCTGATCTCAGAGTGTGATTCACTGCCAACGTGGCTGTACTGGGCGACACAATGAGATTATGTATGAGTAGCCATCTAGGAGGGCTGAAGTTAACAGGGGAAAGTTGTGGCAGATCTTAGGCAAGGCTGTTCCTGGGATATCATAGCCCATACAGAGACTAACTAAGATCTATTTTGTGCTACTCTTCATCGTTGTTGTTGTGTGCCTTGGAGTTGTTCCTAAGACCTATCATGGGGTTTTCTTGGCAACATTTGTTCAGAGGAGATTTCTCATTGCAGTCTGCTGAGGCTGAGAGCATGTGACTAACTCAAGCTCACCAATGGTTTTCATGACCAAGAAGGGAACTGAAACCTGTTGTTCAGAGTCCTAGTTCAACACTCAATCTGCCACACCATGCTGGCTCTTACCTGCTTTACCTGTCCAGATTGTCTTCTGGGAACTTACTTTGTTCTGAGTCTCTGGCCAATGATTTAGTCTTGCTTGTTGGTTAGGTACTTATGGGTATCCCTACAGGAAAGGGTCAGGATCCCTCCAGTATGTGACAATCCTGTTGGCATAGTGTTGCCTTGGTCTCATGTCCTTGAAACATGCCTCTGAGTTATTTTTTCTCTCACCCCCTCTCTCTCTCCTTCCTTCCCCTGTGTTTTCTCTGTTGTTTGACCAAGGTAGGGAAGCCCAGTAGAAGCAAGCACAACACTCTTCCAAGCGGCAGCCTCCAATTCCGATCTCTCAGTAAGGATGACCACGGAGAGTGGGAATGTGTCGCTACCAACATAGTCACAAGCATAACAGCTAGCACTCATCTGACAGTCATCGGTAGGTATGGGAAGATTTGGAAGGTCTGCTACAAGGCATTGCAGGTTGGGGGGGGGGTTATAATTTTTTAGTTCCTGAAGTACTGTGCTCTTAAGCTAGGTGTGCGACAGTGATTCATCATAGTCTGATAAATAGTCTCATCACTGGATGCAACAGCATAGTTTTCATTTTTAAGTCATCTTCAGATAAATTTTATTCACTGTCCTCTAAGATACAGTTTTTAGAACGTTATAGAGGGAAGACTAATTTGGCTACCAGGTAGATTTAATTAATTTTGCATTCTCTTTCTCCCATAATTGGAGCACTGTTTTCAAATAAGGAAATGTGCAATAGCTTGGTTTGGACTCCTTCAATATGGAACTATAGCAGCTTGAGAACTACACAATTCTGGTGGTGTCAAAACAGTGTACAGTATTTGCTTTAGTGGATGAAGTGTCACAGATTCCCCATCATGGCATGTGATGGCAGTTTTCAGGAAACTATCAACACTGTGAAAAGAAATGTCCAATGAAAATCTTAAGGAGAGGCTGAGAGATCAAAGAAGATGGTGTGAATGAAAGTGCAGATTTGACAGTGAGGCCAGAGCAGAGGGAGTTAGAATACAGGCACCAAGGATATTTCGCAGGACGAATTGCCATGGAGTGCTCCTGATGGTTTGTTAGGTGACAGAATAATGAACAAAAGAAGACTAGATTACAAAGAGAAAAATTAGGGATGAAAGATACTTTGAAAAGTGGCAGTACTTAAAGGGAGAAAGTCATTGCAATGTCATCATCAGATGACACAGTAAGACACCTGTAAACAGCCACTCAGTCTGTACCTGAATTGGGGATTTGGCCCTGCATTGTGTAGACAGGTCAAGTGGTGAGTCCAGTGTAATTGGTTTGTGCAGACATGCTCTTATTCATAGGAGTCTTGCCTTGTCTTCCTCTTAGGCTGAGGGAGACTGACTTGTCCATGGTCCTCAGTGGGTTTCCCTGGCTGAGTGGGAATTCAAATCTTGATTTCTCAGAGTCCTAGTCCAACACTCAAATGCTTTACAATGCTGGCTCTGCTGATGTTATTATGAAAACAATATAAATAGCTTAGGCTTCATGCACAGGTGCACAGAAGTACTGAGCTGACTCATAACTAATGTGGAAGAGAACAAAACATGACACACAACAGGAAAGAATAATGGAAACTTTGCCTAAAGTGACAATAGATCAGAAAATGTTGTGTTGCTGCCCACCCTGTGGACAAATGAAGAAAATCTTCCAATTGGTCACCTTCTGTTCTGGATGGAGCAGGTGAAATAGAATCTTGGGATCTATTCTCCCAATATTTCTTGGTCTCCTGTTCTATGGATTCTTTATATTGCATCGGCTGCTTCTTTGGACTTCTCTAGGAGTCAACTACTTGAGCCCCTGGGTCAATAGAGTGACGAAGGGATATATGGAGGAAGGTGATATGCTCTCCTGTGCCAAGGGAAGCTCATATTTCTTGCATGATAGCTGTGGCAAATGTTGTTTCTGAAAAGCACAAATCAGGAACAGTTCTCAGGAAGAGAATAGCAATGTTTCCCTTTAATTTTTTGCTCCAGTGAATCTGCTCTCAAAAATCTGTCCTCTTTTTATTATTTGTTTGGCCTTTTTTGGCTATGTCTGTAGATGTACTCAAAACAAAAGCTTCTTTTCCTGCCAAGTGGAACATGTTTCTCAACCTGTAGTTTGCAATTACAGGGATATTTAGTTTCACCCTCAATATTTGATAGGGCCCAACATGGATCAGGGCCCTAAGTAGTTGTGAATCTTGGCTTGGTTGTAAATGCCCAAAGCATATATTTGGGGCAGGCATGGGTTGAGATTACAAACAGATGTGCAAGGGGCTTTTGAGTGGTCCAAGACAAATGAAAGTTGAGTTCCAGAGATATTCCAAGGGCCAGATATAGCTAGTAAAATTCAAGAAAGGCATCCATAATCTGGCTCAAATAGAAAAGATAAAAACAGCGAAACTATAGGACATAGAGGCTTGGCTAAGCAAGAGCTTTCCTAATGGTATGAATTGTTCTGAATGAGAAGCAAGGTCTGAGGCTAATGTCCTGCGGTTTTGTTGTTTTTATCTTTTCTATCTGAGCCAGACCATGGATGCTTTCCTTGAATTTTGCTACCTACATGGGGTAGTAATGATAATGCCAGTGACTTTGGTGGCAGTCATGAAACATTCTGGCCAGTCAGCCAGGTTTATGGTTGGCAAAACTGGTGTGCTGCTTCAGTGTAAAAAGTAGCAGAAATGATACAGATAGGAAAACTAACAGTAATTACTGAGGATGTTAGTAGTCTGAAAACTGAGTAAAATAAGGGAAAGAAGAAATGTTATACATCTCTATAAGCCACAGTCTAACAGTTTTCAAAGTAACAGTTTCCTCTTCACTAACTTGAGCTAGCCTTCCTCAACCTGGTACCCTCCAGAAGTGTTGGATTGTGTATCTCCCATGGACCTGAGTCCTATTGTTAGTCCCAATTAGAGTAGTACCATTGAACCATTGGAACATACATGTTGAATTACCATTGGTCCAGTGAGCCTACCCTAGTTCTGACTCATGCTCGGATTAAGTAAATTGTAGTTTTAGATCTGGAGGGCACCATCTTGGGAAAGGCTGATTTAAACACCAGAATATTTGTATTGACAGCCACAATCTCTATTTTCCCTCTTCTTTCAGGCACAAGCCCTCATGCTCCGGGCAATGTGCGCATCTCAGTCTCCATGACCTCTGCCAATGTTTCCTGGGAGCCTGGCTATGATGGCGGATACGAACAGACATTCTCAGTTTGGTACGGCCCTCTGTGAGTCATCCCAGCATGCTTTGCTCTCTGCTTCTTTTCTTTCCCCTTTGGCCAGAACTTGGAGTAGGCATGTGACACTGTGACATCCTCAGGCTAAGTCCACTTGGAACAATTAACTTGATAACTTGACATGTTTGGATATTGGTCAGATTCTTGAAGAACGAGGAAGAGAGCAACTATAAATGGACTTCTCTTCTGTGGAAAATTTTACACCTTGATTTTTTTTCATGTTAATAATCCCACACAGGGATTTCATACAGTGATTCCATCAGCCACAGGGAAGCTAATGGGTTGTTTTCATGTTCTGCAGTTACATTTTCACTTCTTCCGTGATGGACCTCAATATGTTGTATAATGTTTTTAGAGTATATTGTGCCATCGTTGACTGATCAAGACCGGCTTAGAGCCAAAGTAGATGAGATCCTAAGAGAGTGATAGACCCTGCTGTGCTTGGTTTGTGTGGCAAGAGGAGGGGAGCATAGTTCAGTGTCAGTGCATAAGTGCTGCCCACAGGAGGCTGCAGATGTAAGCCCTACCATCTCCAAACTTTTAAAATAAATAAAGGACTAGATGGCAGGTTATGTCTGAGACTCGGGAAAACTGCTTCAGAGCAATAGTTGACTTGGTAGAAGGCATTTCCCTGTGTTTCCATCTTTCTGCAAAGTGGTGGGACACTGAAATGCTGCTGCAGCGGGTTTCTTGCCTTGTGGAGTGGGCTGTGTGGAAGGAAAGGCAGGTCTCTCACTATGCCTCTGAGCTGATTGATATTCTGTCCCTCTCTTGACTCTGACAGAAGTGCCAAGTTGACCTTCTGCATTTCAGTCATGTTCCTCCTCTCAGGTCCTCGGAGTCTTCTTTCTTTCTTTCTTTCTTTCTTTCTTTCTTTCTTTCTTTCCTCTCCCCTGTTTTAATTTGACCAGATGGAGTGCACTGATACCGGAAAGATCGGATATGCTCGCCTCATAATAAACGTCTGTTTGGCTTTGGAAGGAGGATAATAGAGGAACTTGGGAAGTGGAGGGCAATGGGACTTGATTGTGTAGAAAGACAAAAAGAGAGGCAGAAGGAAAGAAGGAAGGAGATGAGAGGGAAGTGTGGGGAGGGGAAGCAGAGAGAGAGAGGGAAAAGGAGGAGAAAGGCAGGGAGAAAGTGGGACCAGTTGAGGGAATAGGCTTAGAGAACCGAATTTACACAGCTGCCTCCGTGATTAAAATGTCCTTGAGAAGGAATGATTAAACTGCTTTCCGTCTGTGAGCCCCATCTCACCTTGGAGGAGAGCAGCCAGCTGCTTCTCTTCTATGCTGCCAGCTTTCTGGGCTATTTTTTTTTTGTTGTTGTTAAATTATGCTTTTGCAAAACGACATTTTTGTACCTTCATGTTGCATTTTATAGGGTAATGTGATAGGAGAGCAAAATGTGTGATTTGGTCCCAGCCCGCAGAAAATGTTCCCAGAGGTGTGGAAGAGAAGGAATGGCAGCTGTCTCTTAATTAAACCCATTCTTTTAGACCCATGATGATTCATTTTTGGAAGATGCTGAATGGCTTTCAGCATTTATTATTATTATTATTATTATTATTATTGTTATTTTCAGGAAATGTATTCTCTGGTGTATGTTCTACTGAGCAAATAGACACTGGACACAGTACCTTGCAAAGGTTTTTTTGGGGGGCATATTCTAAGGTGGGTTCTTATTTGATGTAAGGCAATGGCCAGTACTGATAAGTCCACCTATTGCTCTATATCAATTATAGGGGACATTTGATCTGTTGGTCACATATGGCCCTTCAGCACCCCCTTTGGGAAAAAATGCTTTGGGATTTCTTGCAGTGCCCTTTACATTTCTGGCATCCCATGGATCATTTTAGGCCCAGGAGAGATCTTACAGGAAGGGGAAGCGGAAGATATTATCGGGTTGTTTGCTATTTTGGAAAAAGGCTTCTTCAGGGCAAAAAATAATCCAGTGCCCCTGGTAATGTAACCCAGTTGTTTCCCACATCAGCTAGGGGGCACGCAGACACATTTGGGTCGTGTGTGTGTGTGTAAATTTACAGCATTTTATAAATAAAGGTTAATAATAATAATAATAATAATAATAATAATAATAATAATAATAATTTCTGTAAAAAAAGGAGAACAACCCACAACAAACTTCAGAGTTGGGGGACCACTTGGGTGTTTGTGGCTTTCCAAGTTCCCTGGATGGGCAATTTGACTTCCGCAATCCCTGACTTTTATTCTTCTCTGGCTTATATGAACTGATAATAAAACATAGAAGAACACACAAAGCTCTCAAATGAAATCATTCATTGCAAAGGAATATCACAAACTGTGGGTGTACTCATTTTATCTTTTTCAGAAAATCCCAGCCTGCTTTACAACTTTGGCTGCACCTACACCGCAGAATTAATGCAGTTTGACACTGCTTTAGCACCCATGACTCAATGCTATGGAATGCTGGGATTTGTAGTTTTGTGAGATATTTAGCCTTCTCTGTCAGAGAGCTCTGGTGCAAATCCCTGGACTCCGTAGGATGAAACCATGACAGTTAAAGCAGTGCCAAACTGCTTTAATTCCTAGTCTTAAAGGCACTGTCCTAAGGATTAATATTGAACCCATGGATGATAAAGATCCACAGTTTGTTGCTTGTTTCCTGTTGATGCCACACTAATCTATCATTCCCGTTTTGAATGATATCCTGGGAACCTCTTATCTGTCTGAGTTTTACTCATTCTGCTTGATTGGAGTTGTTTTTTTTTTTTTACTTTGCAACATTAATGTTCAGAAGCTTGTTTCTCCTTCTAGGTGCCTTATCCACTTCCACAAATATCTTAAAGGGTTCTCCTTCTCATTTATCAAAATACCTGGTAGGGTTGCCCACTGGATTAGTTTGCGGTGGGCCAGAGATAGAGACTGTGTTGTGAGTAGACTGTCTAGGTGCTATGGGAAGAGACCAGATAGCATGGTTGGAGTTGCAAGAGAACTCAGACAAATTGCAGAGAAGTAGAAGGGGAAAAAGCAGACTAGTAGAGAAGAATTTACCTATGTAATAGTTGCTTTGTTGCCTGATCACAGCCTGCAGATGGAACGAATAAGTTACATAAGGACACGGACAAGCCTGAAAAAGAACCATGATTTCCCAAAGAGCTGGAGTGCTTTAAAGGATAGCCCTACAACAAACTCCATCAAAAACCCACACCGGAATTTACGTCTACCCTTAGCAGGCTGATGAATTTTACTAGGTGCTGTTGCCCAAACTGTGTGTGTGTATGTATGCATGCACACACAGTTTTGCATTGCTTGGTATGTTACCTGGCGTCTCCGTAAGGACTTGAACCTACTGCTACCAATAATTTTTATTCTGTACAAGCAGCATTGTTAGGTCAAAAGATTTTGTAGAATCAGTGGTGCAAAGGGGAGTTTTCAGGCAACTTGGGAATCCCATTTCATTGTTTCAGTGCTCTGCCTTCAGTTCTGTGGAATGTGGCCAGAGTGAATGAAATCATCTTTTGGACATGGTGTTTGCTGAGCCTGCTGCACAGGTGAGCTTAGCTGAAGGCAAAATTCAATTCTGTGGTTAATTTGGCAGTCCCGCTGATGACATATGACTCGGCCTAGACTCCACCTGCATGTCTGTTAGCAGAGCTGGCTTTGTGCCGTGGAGAGGGACATCAGTAATAAATGTTTAGATTTGCCATGACAAATAATCAGTCTGACACAAGTAAAAATAGCCACAAGCAGCAGCAGAATGGCTGGTTAAAAACATTTCATTTCTGATCATTATTACACTGTTGAGGGCTATCATAACTTTATTAGTCATGCCCCTCTCAGTAGGAAGATCAGTGCCCAGGTTTAGAAAAGCAAGCAGAAACTGGATTCATTCTTTGTTTCTTGTGCCAGTTGGAAAATGGAAGGCTTTACAACTGGGGTGAGCAACATGTGCCATCCTAGCCACCCTACCCAATTCTTTAGAGTCTTCCCCTCCCATTTTTCTTTTTGTTAAGAAAAGAAGAACAATGCTCCTGAAAGCCCCCAAGAAGCATGATTCTCCTTTTAAATAAAACCTCAGGATGCAGCTACTGTATGTGTTTTGTAAGAAAAAGGTGAGTTTAGGGAAGCAGAACACTTCTGGCCATATTCCATTTAGATAAATGATAAAGTATATGTAGGTCCCCAGGGCTGGAAAGTGGTCCATGGTACTTGTCCATCCCTTTTTAGAACCTTGGTATGTGGTCCTTTTGGTACAAAAGGTGTGTGTGCGTGAAGCCTGAGTGCAGAAAAGACATAGAGTATTGGTTGTAGAATCTGTCTTCTTACATATTTTAGCTTTCATTCTTTTAAAGAAAAGAAGTTATTACAAGTTAAACTTGAAAAATAAATGGCCACTACTTCCTGAAATTGGAGGAACTGCAAAATTACACTCATGGAGGCCACAGTGTATGAGATTGGGATTCTCTTTCTTTTCCTTGTAACTTCAAATTGAGAGCAAACATGCAAATATGCTGGATTTGTTTGGGTCACAGAATCCAGCATTTTCTGTCACAGAATGTGGGATTATATCGATGCAGAATTTTTATATATGTATTTATATTTTAGCAGAATCCTGGTTGTCCCTGGGCCCATCTCCCAAGCCATTCCATCGTTCATTAAGGGGTTGTCTGTCTCTCTCTTTCTCTCTGCCTTCTCTTCTCTTTTTCTCTTTCTCTTTGATTCTTTCCCTCCAAAAAAGAATCCAGCCCTTGGATTGTCTTTCTTCTATCTCGCCAGGATGAAGCGGGCACAATTTGGACCTCATGACTGGCTCTCTCTTCCTGTACCAGCTGGCCCCAGTTGGATGCTCATGGATAATCTAGAACCAGAGACTGCCTACCAGTTCAGTGTCTTGGCCCAAAACAAGCTGGGCACGAGCTCCTTCAGTGAGGTGGTCACTGTGAATACTTTAGGTGAGCCCTGGAGGCACAGACCCTGATTGTCCACAGTTCTGTCAACAGATATAGCAAGCCTTTCTCTCCTTGCCAAACACAGAATGTTTATATATGCAAGTTATGCAATTAAATGTGCCAAGCAGGGAACTTGAGAATCTTGCAGTATATATTTTGATAGTGTAGGAAGGGTTGGGGGAAAGGGGATGGATACATGGAACTGTGGCAGCATGCTTTATTTTGGCTGAGAGCAAGTACCAGGAAGTTTCTCTAAAGGTGTTGCGAAAAAAGTGAATTTGAAGGAAGGACTGGCACAGAAAGAAAAACTGGCACAGAAGAGATAACATGAGAGGGAGTTTCAAGCATAAAGAACAATTAAAGTAAAAGGTTGGACCCATTTAAATGATCAGTATCCAACCAATTTGACTGATATGCTACCTATCCAGTATAAAGCACAAGATTAGTGCGGCTTAGGAAAAATGCAGCTGTTCCCCATTCAAAGATACTTGGTTTTGCATATGGGTTTATCATGTTTGATTTTCCTCTCCCGCACCACTTTCTTTTTGTCCAGCATTCCCTGTCACAACTCCAGAACCCCTGGTGCTGGTTACTCCACCAAGGTGCCTAACAGCCAATCGGACGCAGCAAGGAGTCCTGTTGTCATGGCTTCCTCCCGCCAATCACAGCTTCCCAGTTGACCGTTATATCATGGAGTTTCGGGTAGGAGAGCGATGGGAGATTTTAGATGATGCCATCATGGGAAGCGACAGTGACTTTTTTGCCAAGGATTTGACTCAGGTAAGAGGACATGGAGTAATCTTTCAGCACAAACTGGCCTTCAAGCTGCCTTCTGGAATCCTTGGGTTTATTCAGACTCACAGTGTTTTGCAAGCTTCATTTCCTAAATGTAGTTGGACTCCAACTGCCATCATCCTGCACCAGCTTGGCCTGTAGCCAGAGATGATTGGCAAATTAGTCTGACAACACAGAGGGACACAAGGCTGGGAAAGAATAAGTCATGGAGCGTAGCAACATTTTTCAGTGAGAAAGCTTCTCCATCAAATGACTGACCTTTCCTTGAAATGTGAAGTCATGGGGAATGTTGGGTTTACTCCTGGGTTCTCTTTGAGGACACCAGTGACATCTTATGGGCTTTCTATGCGTGTTGCACAAACTGTACATCCAAAGACCTGTCTCCAAACCTTTTGCAGAAGAGAAGTTCCACAGTAGAGTTCAGAATTTATTGGGCCTTTAGAGAAACAATATCTTGAGGATGAAAATGATAACAGACGTCTCTGAGACGAATGGTCAATGTGGCCATCCTTCTCTTCTTGAAGAACATCTGAAATTCTCATGCAGATCTTTCCACAGATAGAACTTCAGATTATCTTGTTTTGTTTCTGAAGCATTATTAATTCTTTATTGGCATGGCATCACCACAGTTGGGTGTACTCTAAAGAGATTCCTTTGTTCCCTTTTAATATGGTTTTATATTGCTTTTTAACATTTTTATCTTGCCTTACTGTTTTGTTTTGCCTTGCCTTTCCCAGCCCTGCCTCACTTATTTTTTAAGTAATATTTTATTGTTCCATTTTAAAAAGAATCAGTACAAGTTGTGGATCTTCTTCCTACCTCTTCTTAACATCTATTATTGATGTGCAATGATGCATTGATACAACACTGCACAAAAGCAGTCATGTTGTTATTTATGTGTATCAAAAGTCTTGTTTGTGTGTGATGTTCTGCCAATGTACAGGTATTCATATCTGCTTCAGTAATTATCACATAGCAGAAATCTTGACTCATTCATATAATAAAACACATCCAGAATGCTTTTTTTTTCTTTTTCTTTTTTTTTTTTGCAGTGTGCTATCATAATCCAGGCTTGTTTTGGGTGCATATGACAGGCAGAAGGAAGAAAGATACTAATAAACTGAAAATCACAGAATTTATTTTAGACATTTGCTTCTTCCAGTTGGACTTAGTGAGAAATGGAATTCAGGATAGAACAAACCTATGGAATAAAAAAGGGGTAAAATCTTTCCCCAGAACTTTAGTTTTGGTGTCACAGAATATTTTTGAAGGTATCCATACAAATTAGTGCTCTCTGTTTCGATAAGAAACCTGAAGCCATCTACTGTGCTAGTATTATTAATGTATTCCTTTATAAGCTTGTGAGCAACATCCAGCCATTCCCCCCACAACACCAACCTGTCCTCTGTTCCTGAACACTTGGTCATCACTGCTAAAATTTCACCCATTTCTGAATGGACTCTTCAGTATCAAAGGAAAGACTAATTCACACATGAATATTTATCATATAATAAAAGAAGCAGTCGATTGCATGTTTAAGTCATGCCAGAGCAAATGCAAAATAAAATGTTTTTATCCATTTCCCCCTGTCCACTTAGCTCCAAGAAAGCAAACAACGAGTGGTTAAGACTTATTTGTTCTGCCAGGGTTTTGGTTTGTTTTAAATTCCTCCCTGCTGAGTGACTCTTCTACTGCTTTCTGCTCTCTTTTATGGTGATGATTGTTTCTGTGTATGTGATGTATTTTTAATGTTAGAAGCTGCATTGGGGACCCCTTCAAGATCCAAAAGGAAGGGCATAAATAATGTTCTAAATAAAGAGGGAAAAATATGCAATGTTCAGTAATCAAGTGATGCACTTGCATGTTGAGCTGATCTTTGGAGAAGCTCCCTAAATACATTGCAGGGAGGTTTGTTGCTACACCTGATCCTATGTTCTGAACCCAACGTTAATATTCTATTTTCTAGCTTGAAAACAAATGCTGCAATCAGATTACTGTACTGTCTATTGGTGGCTAATGTCCCTACATATGTAAAGGCACTTCTTTTGACCGCAGTAGGGAAAGGGTTATTCTATTTATTTTCTTTACCATGGTTGGTGATAGCATTAGACTTTTAATTGCCATTTCTTTTTTAAATTTCTCACATTTTTATCTTGACTTAGCGCTCAAGGCAGCTAACAAATATAATTAAAGGCAAATTAAAAACAGATCAAAAACTAATTAGGCAATAGTGCAATTAAAATCATCAGAATAACTGAAACCTTTAAAATCATCACAATAATCAGTAAACATCAAAGACGTTTGAAAGGCAAGTTTGAAGAGATGTATTATCACACTCTAAAAAGAACAGGAGTGGAAACTGAAGAGGGGTGCATGCCACAATCTGGGAATAAGCTTACTCCCATGTCCAGCAGGTCTCTACAAGTGATCATAATATTACGAAAGCCTTTCCTGATGCTCATAATGTCCATACAGGCTCATACAAAGACAGGTGGTCCCTGAAATAGCCAGCCCTTCAGCTATTTAGGATTTTAAAGCTTACGACCAGCACCTTGAAATGTGCTTGGAATGCAATTGGCAATCAGTGCAGGTCTTTCTATTATCGTGGTAACATCTACTAGTTAGTATCTTAGCTGCCCCATGTTGAGGCATCTCAAACTACCTGGCACTCTTGAAGGAGAGCCTCACACAAAGCACTTTGCAGTAGACAAGACACAATCTAACTAAGGCATGGGTGGCTGTTGCCAAGTCAGGTTGACTCAGGAAAGGTAGTATAGTCAGCTCTCTGTATCCACAATTTTTTTTATCCATGGATTCAAGCATCTACGGTTTGAATATCTATCTATATCTATATCTATCTATCTATCTATCTATCTATCTATCTATCTATCTATCTATCTATATTCCAAAAACCAAACCTTGATTTTGCCATTTTACAGAAGGAACAC
>NC_056527.1:138146110-138148318 GCF_019175285.1 Sceloporus undulatus
GTTTTTACTACCCCATTGTATTTAATGGGGCCTGAGCATCCACGGATTTTAGTATCCAGGAAGTATTCTAGAACCAAATTTCAATGGATACCAAGGGCCCATTGTAGCTATTGCAGAAAAGGGAGTTGTATAGAAAAATTCCTCATCACTGTTGCACTGGCATTGGGGGGAGCCAGTTGATATTAATGATGTATTCATTTGACACATTATAGGATACATGGTACGAGTTCCGAGTTCTGGCTGTCATGCAAGACCTCATCAGTGAACCCAGCAACATCGCCGGTGTATCCAGCACAGGTGAGAAAGTGTTTTCCCTTTAAAATGCTTTTCCTTGAGAAGTTCATTTTTCAGAAGGGTATTATACTCTTTTCAGAAACAGGTTGAGATATACTTATTCTTCCAGGCATTTGGAAAGTGGGAATGCTTGATGTTTCAGTTATATTCTGTAAATTATACTCATGGATCAGGAGACTTATTGTATTATGTCTGCCACTTTGTGAACCAACATTGAAAAATGGTTATAAATATTATTAATACAGAGGAGTGATACTGGTGTCTATGATCGCAGGAATTCGAACTGAAGGTTCCCTGCTTCACAGCCTATTGACTTAGCCACTGTTCTGTATCAGTCTCTTTCTCTTAAAAATGAGCAACTTTGGTCTAGGCATTTTTTTTAAAAAAGAAATTGTGCACTTCTTTGTTTACTGCTGTATGTATCAAATGAAGGCCCTTGTTTGCTCAAGATTTCTGTTATTGCAACCCTGTAATCACTTTGCTGTCATTTGTAAAAGATTTCTTTTACTGTACTGTCAGTATCAAGATTTTCAGTAGTATACTCAATTTTCCGTAGAAAGGCAATTATTGCAACTTAAATTAAACGAATTAGTCTAAAAACACAAGTAATATGGGCTGGAGTCCTCTTTGGGGACTTATGTCTTCGTAAGTGGACTTATGTATGTGAGAATTAGAATTAGTTCAGTAATGTCTGTATCCAGTAAATGGCAGCTGTCATGTTACTATATAGGAGAGCCAGCAAAGTGACCAATGCACAACAGGACTGATGTGCACTGGTCCCATTGTGCATTGGGATATGGGCTAGGAAGTGCCAACGCACATCGATCTAGCCCAGTGTTAATATGGAAACTCTTGCCAGCGTCCTGTTGCAAATCTTTACATCTGCACTGCAGAAATAATGCAGTTTGACACCATTTTAACTGTCACAGCTCATTGCTGTGGATTTTTGGGATTTGTAGTTTGGGAAGGTACCAGAACTCTCTGACAGAGAAAGCTATAAATATCTCACAAAGCTGCAAACCCCAAACTCAGCATGGTATGCAGAGCCAAACTGCATGATATGCAGAATGGCTCTTGTTCTATCTACTGCTGACCTCTAGTGGTACTACTACACCAATTCCTGATTTGTGTAGGCTGTTTAACATTTGAATTGTAAGTTTTAAAACTAGTATTTGCTTGATCACTTTTTCAAACAATGACTGAATGATCATTCAACTTGTAGTTGCTGTGTGCAAGATTTGTTTGGCTTCCTGTGAGGCTGAAAGAGTATGACCTGCCCAAGGTCACTGAGTGAGTTTCTATGGCTGAGCAGGGATTCAAACCTTGGTCTCTCAGAATCCTAGTCCAATGCTCAAACCACCACACCCTGCTACTTACATAGATTTAAGGTCTCCCATAATATTCTCAGGTTTATTGGGAGTATTTTTGCCTTTCATTTTTGAGTAACATCACCATTTGCACTTGTGGCCTCCTTGCTATATCATTATTCCATGCAGGTTTTCATTCTATCTTTCTTTCTTGAAAAGTTTAAGAGAAGAAATAAGAGAAACAGTATGTTTGTATGTTAGAGGGACTGGGATGGCTCTAGTCTCATCACGCTGCCCAAGAGATGACCTCTGAAGGAAGGAAATACAACCGTTGATGTATGTGCATAATAATAATATACATACACCTTCACCAACAGAAAATAATACTTCATTTTTCTGATGAAATTAATTTACTTCAAGAACGTTTATGCCATTGTGTGTGTATGTGCCTTCAAGTCACCTGTTGACTTATAGTGACCCATTCATTTGATAGGTTTTTCTAAGACAAGGAATGCTCAGATATGCCAATTCCCCACAATATACGTACTTGCTTGCCCTTCCTTCCTTCCTTCCTTCCTTCCTTCCTTCCTTCCTTCCTTCCTTCCTT
>NC_056527.1:138148328-138167080 GCF_019175285.1 Sceloporus undulatus
GTCTTTCTTTCTTTCTTTCTTTCTTTCTTTGTTGGATTCAGAAGTATTTGAAATTCTTAATATTGTCCAAAATCATATAGAATCCTTTAGAAGTAGCGTAGTATGGGAACATCAGCAATGCTCATAGGAAATCTATTCAGATAAAGATAGTGAAAATACCCCAAAAGAGGCATTGTTCAGTTATTCTGGATAAAATGGCAGCATCCTATCAGCACTTGTGTCAAATGCTTAGTGCTTGGAGCAGCACCTTGACAGGTCCTTCTGTTTTCTGTCTTTCCCAGACATATTTCCACAGCCAGACCTGATAGATGAAGGTTTGGCCCGGCCTGTGCTGGCGGGGATAGTTGCCACCATTTGCTTTCTCGCTGCTGCTATCCTGTTCAGCACTCTAGCTGCCTGCTTTGTCAATAAGCAACGCAAACGGAAACTCAAGCGCAAAAAAGGTATGCTTTCTCGGGGATCAGGTGGACATTCATTCAGGAGTGTAATGAAAAGGGTCTTAGGACAGGGAAAAATCACTACTTTCCGAAACAGAGAATGCATAATTGAACCATGCTGCAGTCCATAGGGATGTATAAGGTGAAGGGTGGGATTGTGTAGATCAGCAATTCCCAACCTGTGGGTAGCAACCCCTTTGGGGGTTGAATGACCCTTTCACAGGGGTCATCTAAGACCATTGGAAAACACATATTTCTGATGGTCTTAGGAACTGAGACACTCCAATTGTATGGTTGGGGGTCACCACAAAATGAGGAACTGTATTAAAGGGTCACGGCATTAGGAAGGTTGAGAACCACTGGTGTAGATGAAAAATCCCAGTGGATATCTTTATTCAGCTAGCATTTTTTAAAAATGCAGCTGGCAAAGAAAAATGAAATGGCTATATTGCATCATTGTCAGTAAACAGAAGCACAACTTTGAGTTGCCTCTTTTCCAAAGGCGATTTCTAGTATAGGGCTTCCAAAAATATTAATAATCCTTAAATGTCACTACAGCCTGACTTTGGGGAAGTGTGCAATAGAACAGGTTAATCAAAGGTCCAAAACACACTACAGAAATAATCCAATTTGAAACTGCTTTAACTGCCCTGGCTCAGTGCTAAGGAAGCCTGGGAACTGTAATTTATTGTGGCACCAGAGCTCTCTGACAGAAGGCTAAATATCTTATGGACACTACAGTTTCCAGGATTCCTTAGCATTGAGCCAGGGCAGTTAAAGCGGCCTCAAACTGGATTATTTCTGCAGTGTGTTTTGAACCAAACTTTAGGGGAATCATTTTCAATTCCTAGAACCCACTATGAGCCATACGAGTTCCAAAAAAATTGGAAATGGTTTGAAGACCACTTGTAGTTTTGTAAAACTTGTTCAGGGCAGGGGGACAAAGCAAAGTGAGGAGGGAAATTTCAGCCAAAATTTGTCTGCACAGTGCCTGAAAAAGGCCTAGTTGCTTCAGTCGAGCCACATCACTCAATACTCCTGAATGCTTACCACTGTGTTTACACAACCAAAATCACAGAATCATCCATCAACACTTGATGTCATACTCTTTTCTAGTACTCTCTCTGACACAGTACTTTCCACTTCATATGGAACCTCTTCCAGCAAGGAAAAAAACAACAACCTTGCTTCAGTTCTCTATTTGCTGTAAGGGGAGGATGTAAAACTCTGCCACAAAAGTAACTGGTGCGACTGAGTGAATCCATTTGGTATCAAAACCAGTTATGACATTACAGAATCCAAACAGTTTCTTATTCTGTTCTTTGGCCTGTCTGTAACAGGCCTTTGTGATTGAAAATTCAGCAAATATGTGCCTTTGTCAGTGTTGTTATTGCATCCTTTTAGTGATCTGTTCTTTCTCCCCTTCATTTATTCTTTTCCAGACCCTCCTCTCTCAATAACCCACTGCCGGAAAAGTCTGGAGTCTCCGTAAGTATCTCTATGCTGTAGATCTTTTCCAAGAAATGAGTATTAGATGTAGTCCCCCCCAACAATAGCTCTTACATGAAACAGAACATATCTTACATTACAGTATAATTTAACGACATATTAGCGTTAGTTTGGAAAATCAGTATGCAAAGGGATTTTGTAGCACCTTTGAGACTAACTGAAAGAGACAAGTTGGTAACATGAGCTTTCATAGAATTGAGTCTACTTCCCATGCATCTGAGGAAGTAGACTCAGTTCTATGAAAACTCATGTGACCGACTTCTCTTTAGTTTGTCTCAAAGGTACTGTTAAGGTCTGGCAAACTCAGGACTGTGGTTCCTTTGACTCAATCCACCTGTAATGAGGTCTTCTTTTCCTATTGCCTTCTATGTTGCTCAGCATTATGTATGTATGTATGTATGTATGTATGTATGTATATACAGTATAATGCCAACTTGTGATGTGTCCAAAATACAATAGCCTTAGATTGGTCCTTTTGACTTCTAAGGAGAACCATGCAAATAATATCCTGTATATGGAAAACAAGCTCATTAGCGAAAGAGGGTTGAACCTCAGTCCTATATACATACATAGGAGTGGGATATTGTTCTAGAACCAGCTTCTGAACTGCACTTGGAATTGTTTAGCTGTGCTGGTTTAGAAATGTCTGTAGCTTAGTGAGAGAGCACATGCTTTGTATGCAGAAGTTGATGGACACAATCTACACCTTGTTCCAAAATCCTGGATAGCTACTGCCAGGCATTGCAAACAAAATTGAGCATCATAGCCTAGTGCTCTCACTTAGTATAAGAAGAGAATTAAGAGAATCTTTTTAAATGTGAGTGTGTGTTGTGTATGTGTGTGAGAGAGAGCTAGAGAGAGAGAGAGTGGGGGTCAGTTATAAAATACAGTATTATTCTTTCTCTCTGAAGTGGACATGGCAGAACACCATTTTGGCATCTTGTTTACGTGCTCTTTTTTCAACAAAAACTATGTTTTATGGAGTAACTGCTACTTATTCCAGGTGAACTTCTTTTCAGTGAATCACAGACCTGTACACACACACGTGTGTGTGTGTCCTGAAAAAAAGAAAACTACCATTGTGCAGATCCAGCATCCTGCACCACAAAAAGATTACACATCGTTTGGGTCATTTAGGCAGTTTGAAACTATTCCACTTACCTATGTTCGGATCTCTCCATAAGGATACCCTTAGGCTGTTACAGGGCAAAGACAATATTTTAATTAGAAGAAAATAATTAGCCATTGTCTGCGACATGATTAGGTCAGGACAAGGCAATGGGCAGGAATACTGAATCCAGCCTTAAAGTATTCTCTTTTCTGGATACTCTGAATTCAGTTGCTAGAGGTAGGGGCTTGCAACAGATCTGATTCCTAAGGACCACAGGAGCTTGGGCTACATCCTGAGGAGCAGATGGTAGGTGGTATCACCTTCTTACCCTAACTGAAACAGAAACTTAAGCTCTGTTTAAGGCTTGGGTGTTGTTGTTGTTACCTAGTCTTGCCCAAGGCATTATGCTGTTGGCCAGTTGAAAGTGATTACATACAAAGTGATTCATTTTGTGCATGATGAACACTCTGAAGCTGAGGCAAGCAACTGTAACTCAGTGGATTAAGTCTCAAAGCATGAAGTTAGAAACAACCAGAGCTTGAAAAAAGTTGCTTTCTAGACATCAAGTCCCAGAGTCCTCAGTCAACATGGCTAGTGGCTAAGCAAGCCTCATGGCTGTGCTGGCTGGGGGAATTATTTCCCCCAAAGATAGGAAGTCCCAAAATGAAAGTTCAAAAAATAGATGAGAAGAAAAAGAGATAGAAGAGTGAACAAGCAATTTCCCCCCCAAGATTGTTACAATTATACATTCTCCTGTTCATACATTGGCTAACATTCGGTTACATCCAGTGTTTAGGCTATTTTGACTTTGTAAACACACACAACACACACACACCATACCACAGTCCCCTCCCTTGTTCTTTTTACCAGTAGTTAAATCTTTCTGTTCTTTTGTGCCCAGCCAACTTCTGTCCTAGCTGTGATGCTGAGCAGATTGTCTTCCTTTTCTGTGACCTTTCCACCTTTTCTTTGGTTCTTCTGGTCTAGGTTGTCCTCGGGTAAGGTGAGTCCTGAAAGCATCCGCACTCTCCGTCCCCCTTCTGAGTCCTCTGATGACCAAGGCCCTCCTGGAAAGAGGATGCTGAGCCCCAGCAAGGAGAAAGAGCTGTCTCTTTATAAGAAGACCAAGCGAGCCATCAGCAGCAAGAAATACAGTGTTTCCAAGGCTGAGGCAGAAGCTGAGGCAACCACCCCCATTGAACTTATCAGCCGTGGGCCAGATGGACGCTTTGTCATGGACCCTTCAGAGATGGAGCCTTCACTTAAGACTCGGCGGATAGAGGGATTCCCCTTTGTGGAGGAGACGGACATGTACCCGGAGTTTCGTCAGTCAGATGAAGAAAACGATGACCCTGTCATGCCAGCTTCTGTGGCAGCCCTCAAATCCCAGCTGACACCTCTTTCCTCCAGCCAGGAGTCATACCTTCAGCCACCAGCATACAGTCCCAGATTTCATCGGGGCCTGGAGGGGACAAGCAGCCTCCAAGCCACTGGTCAGGCTAGGCCTCCAGCCCCTAGGCCATTCCACCATGGGCCATACTATGGTTACCTCAGCAGCAGCAGCCCCGGGGAGATGGACCCACCACCTTTCTACATGCCAGAGGTCAGCCCTCTCAGTTCTGTCATGTCCTCCCCTCCTCTGCACCCTGAGGGTCCATTTGGCCACCCCACCATCCCTGAGGAGAATGGAGAGAATGCTTCCAACAGCACACTGCCCCTGACCCAGACTCCAACAGGGGGCCGGTCCCCTGAGCCATGGGGCAGAGCTGAGTTCCCTTTCAGTGGCCTGGAATCTTCACCTATCATGTTTCCTCACCAGCTCCACCAGTGTGAAATGGTTGAGTGTGTGCAGCCAAAGGCCAGTCTTCCTAGGGGACCGCCACCCTCCTCCCTCCAGGTCCCCACCGCCTATCCTGGCATTCTGGCCCTGGAGGCACCAAAGAGTTGGACTGGCAAGTCACCAAGCAGGAGCCAACCTTCTGTGCCCACCGCCACCAAATGGCAGGACAAACCTATGCAACCAATGGCGAGTCAAGGGCAGCTACGACATACCAGTCAAGGCATGGGGATACCTGTGTTGCCTTACCATGGGCCGTCCGAGTCAGTCAGCCACAGCGGCACAAGCACATTCGGCTTGGACACCAGGTGGTATGACCCCCAACCTAGACCTCGGCCCAGCCCTCGGCAAATCAGGAGGGCTGAGCCCAGTTTACATCAGGTGGTGCTACAACCTTCAAGGCTTTCCCCCCTGACCCAAAGCCCCCTCAGCTCCCGCACTAGCTCCCCAGAGCTGACAGCACGTGCCAGACCACGACCAGGCCTCATCCAGCAGGCAGAGATGTCTGAAATCACCCTACAGCCTCCAGCGGCAGTCAGCTTCTCCCGCAAATCCACTCCATCCACAGGATCTCCTGCCCAGAGTAGCCGGGGAGGCAGCCCCAGTTTCAGACCTCCCATGGCCTTCACCTCTTTGGCCACTAGTTATCCCCCTTCTCAGTGTCCTTCCCTGCCTGTGGAGCCCATGGATGTCTTTGGACAAATTTCCTCACCAAGGAGGACTGGGGAGGAGATTCTTAGACCAGAGCCAACACCGACAACCAGTTCGGGGTAAGTGTGTGTGTGTGGGAATTGCTTGCTTCCCTTTTACCCAGCCCTCCTTTCCCTCCCCACCTCACCTGCTCCCATCCCTTCCCATAAGCTCTTCCCCTGCCACCATCATCTTGATCTAGGCACACTGCAGCATCCTTTTTGGAGATGACCTCCAGTTGGCAATAGTAGGATTTTTTATTTTCTCTAGTCAAGTTTGCATTGTTGGGTTGCCCCCCTGCCCCCATGTCTGCCACTGCTCTTCTTAGTAGGTTAGATCAAGAGAATGCTTTATCTTTGTGCTTGTGGGTTATTTATTAGCTAAATCGTCACTTCCCCCTCTCACAACAAACAGGAATTCCGGCTTGCTATTGTTTTGGGGAGCTTTGTGCTGGGATGAGTAAAAAAGGTCCTAATGCCTAAACATTACAAGTTCAGGGAGTTTATTTTGTACTGGGTAAATGAACCCAGAAATTACCAGTATTTTCCTCTTCTAGTTCCTGGCTGTTTACTTTCCTGGGACATTAAAGCCTTGAGGCTGCTCTTTGCCTTCATCACATCCTTTCCCCCCGAGAGGGTTTGCCATCCACCATGAATGAAACATGGCCACACAAGCTGCCTTTTACCACACCATCTCCAAAAGGGGTGCTGCAGCTCCCCCAAGACTTGGGCAAAGTGAAAGAACAAGACATTAGCCACAAGAACAACTTGTAAGGAGAGGACAAAAAAATACCAAATCCACCAAAAAACACACAGAAGTCAAATCAGGAAGCTGCCAACATTCTCGGATCCTGTCCATGAAAGGGATTGCAGCTGGCCTTATCTCCAGCAGTTGGTTTTCCAGGTACCAGGGTTGCACCAGGCAAAGTGTGTCTTTCTTTCTGTCTCTTCCTTCTTTTCCCCACACCTCTGTCTTTCACAGCACCTGTAGGCGCGTGCTCTCCTTCCATCCTTTTGTCTTTGTTAAAACAAATTTTCTGTTCTCCATGTAGTGGAATTTGAACTTCCCCTTCCCTTTTGGACCCTGACCTTGTGGAAAAGAGTGGTTAATGGCTTGATACAAACACTTGTAGAAGCAAACACACGTAGAGCGGGGAGAGCAGCAAGAAGAAAGGTGGGGTGATAGCACATGCGGTTTGCTTGGAATGTGAGCAAGTACTGGTTGCTGCTGGTAGTGTCACTGTAGAAAAAGCTGCAACATTCGAGTGTAGTGTGGGAGGCTGGCTTTTACACCCTTGCAATGCCCCCTTGCATTTCACTTACACTCTCTGGTACCTGGAAGCTTTTAACTCTTTAGGAACCCATTCAGCATGACTGGTAGTTGCTTTCAGGAGATTGGGCCTGTCGATCAAGAGAGGTGTATTTGCACTAAAGAACTGAGGTGACCATAACTACTAACAAAATGAAACTAACCTCTTACTTGGATAGATAATCTCCAACCCCCTGGATCTAGGACACACTCAAAAAGTTCATTTATGGGAAAAGCTCAGGACTTTCTAGAAGGGATGTCTACACTACAACCCTTATGTCAGTTTTCATACCAAATTAACGGTCATAGCTTCTCCCAAAGAATCGTGGAAATTGTAGGACTGAGTAGGATACTTTTGTGCTTTTGTTTTTAATGTGCTGAACATTTTCCATTACCAATTCCTAGCCTGTCCTTACTGTGTTACAGGAGGCTGTTGACATTTTGTTTAGTCAGGATGAAAATTTATTTGGCCCCTCACCTGTTGATAAAATAATAATAATAATAATAACAATAATAATAATAATAATAATATAATATCATCATCAAATAAGTGACTGCTTGCTTCCTCTTAATGATACGTACTCCCAAATCAATTGCATCACCTGCTTAATAATGCTGGGGCTGGCCCTACCCTACTCATAGAATTGCAATTTCTTGGGTTGTCTTGGAAGGGGAAATGACTGTTGAACTGGTTTAAGTCTGTAGTGCAGATGTGCCCTATGTGCTAGTTCCCTGTTGTCTGTGCTTTGAAGCCATAACTCCTATAAGCTTTAGTCATCTTTTCTTTCATTTCTGTTTCTTTCCCCTTTTCTTTTTCCAGTATTGTTTGTTTCTTGTGTTTCAGTTTCTTTCCCCTTACTCTTCCTTTTGGATTTTGTTTTCCTTTTGACTTGCTGATGTCTTGTGGAGCTTGGCTCCGTGCGGGTGTTGATAACTGCTTTGTTTTTGATTAATCTCAGCTATCTGGGCAGTGTTGTCGAGACAAGCTACTCCTCAGCTCAATAGGTAAGGGTGATCAATGTCTGAAAGGATGGTGCTGGGGCTGTGGGGTGTGGTGGGGGAGATGGGCATGGGAAGGGATACCAATGGGGCTTTTTTCAATAACTTTTTTTTTTCCTTTAAAGGGGAATAAGGAATTGCAAAATCCAGGACAAACCTTTATACACTTAGGTCTCTGTGGCTTTTGGGTTTCCCTGTTCTGCAGTACATCTATCTCTTGTCCACACAGAAGCTTATTTCTGCAGCTACACAAATAGCACTGCTTGATTCAGCTCTAAGTACTGCTAAGGCAGAAATCACTAAGTCAAAGATGCCTGCTTTTATGTGAAGAGGGCCATGATGTAGCCGGATATTATGATTTGCAATGCTAACTTTATCATTAGCTAACTATATTTATATACAGTATCACTGTAGTCATAGAAGTTTGCAGTACAAAATAATAGATCATAGTCTATTGGAATTAGCAATTAAGTGAATGGGAAGTGATACCAGCAGTGCAGAGGATGAGGGTCTCTCAGAAAACACACCTTGCCCACCCCAGTGCAGACCTGAAACCAACATTGTAGGCTCTGAATGGTCTCCCACCTGAACCTCAGTAACTTCTAGATCCTGCACTATAGCCAATCCCTCCCTTTGCTAATCTGACATAGGGGAAAGTGGCAGGAATGCAAAAACAAGGGACTCTTATCTCAAGACTGTCTCCTTATGCACATCACTCAGTTACAGACTTTCAGGCTTGAAGAAAGATAAACAGCTTCAAATAGCTGAAAGGCATAAAGAGACAATTCTACCCAAGCCTTTGTTGCTGCTCACCCAGAAGATGACTTAGTAGCCCATGTGCTGTTGGTGATGGGTATGTATGTGTGGCTCACCCTTCAACTATTAATCAGACTTTGAAAAGAAAGAGAGAAATGTGAAAGAGGGAGAAAAGGTTAGCCATGCAAGAGCTGAGGTCCTACAAAAAGTTTAGAGGACACGCAAACAAAAATGGTGAGATACAGAGGCTATCGAACATCTCCTTAGTTAAGAGCAGCTCTGGGTGCACTTTCCATAATCATTAACACTGGTGCATCTGACCGAGAGAGAGTAAAATCTGCAAAAGCATAGGCCTACATTCTACAAACAGCACAAATATCCCTGGACTCTCAAGTCTGGATGTATGTGTGGTTTTATATATTTTAAACTTTCAAACCTTGCATAGGGAAAACCAGATGTCAGGGGAAAGCATATCAAAATTTATGCTTAAAGAACACATTCACTACAAAACAATGTAATTACAAATACACGACTATATAATGAAAATGATGAACTAGATATATTGAATATATTGAAGCCACTGAACACCTAATTGTGTGCGAAACAGGGACTGGGATTGACACAAAGGCAGCGAGCATCAAATTATGTTCAAAACAATACAGTTGGCTCTCCATATCCATGGATTCAACCATGGATAAAACCACCCATAGCTTGAAAATATTCCAAAAAGATACAAATTACCCCCTGCTGCTGCCCAGTAGTTTTGGCCCATTTAGTCCGGCTCCTCAGCAAAAGCCTATCTGACTTGGAAGACCCTACCAGCAACACTGCTACTGTCAGCATAGCCTTGTTCCTCATAGAAGTATGCAGTCCTACTACCATGGAGAGATAGTGCCAAAAGGAGTATGGATACCATGGACTACTAGAAAGATAAATGGCTTCTAGAGCAAATCAGGCCCGAACTTTTACAAGAAACCAAGATGACTTGAAATGAAGCTATTATACTTTGGACATACCATGAGATTGACATGGCTCAATCCACTACAGGTGGATTAATTCAATAAAGGAAGCAGTGGCCTTCGGTTTGTAAGAGCTGAGGAGGGCAGTTGATGACCACGATATCCCCAAAAATATGAGTTCCTTGCTCTGGTGCAGTTAGGCCAGTTTTCCACATAGGAGGGAAGAGGATTTGTAGCTTTATTTGCTGCTGCCAATAGATGCCAGTGGTTTTGCGACCCAAAAGATTGACACAAAGAAAGGAAACAGACATTCATGCTTATATACTTTTCAATAGGATAATTATAGAGCATCCTAACTCTACATAGATACAGTGTCATTAATTAGCAGGTCACATTTTTAGAACATGTGCACTAAACAAGTCATTTACTACTATCCCACAATGACCTCCATGTTATCTGGCAACTGGAAAATAGAGGGTACCTTTTGGCAGAGGGATGTATTAGGCCTTGTGACATCAATGAGACATTCAGAGTTCAGGAGTTCTGTATGAACTTGGGAGGTTTCCAAGTACACAAAGCACTAGCCATAACTAGGCATAGCGAGGCACCACTTTATCAGCCATGTTTGCATTAGGCCTCATAGTTTTGTCTCCCTTGTTGCATTCCATCCTCTGCTTCTCTGCCAAGTTGACATTACCAGAGTTGCTTGCTATATTTTGAAGAACTATAACAAAGGGCGAGCATACAGTTTCTGTTCTAGTCTATACCATTGGCATGATATTTCCATATTGGTTTTTCTTACTGGTTTACCACTTTCTCCCAGTATGCTTTATGAACTGGGGCTATTAAAAGTGCCTTATTCATAGGGCTTGTCATAAGTCCAACCTGACTTAGTGGTAAATAACAACAATGAGAAGAAGCATAATATGGAATGACCAATTAAATCAACCTTAGGCATTAAACATCAAAATGCTTAAAGGACATGGATAAGAATTAATGTGCACAGAGGCAGTCAACATCAAAAAGTATAAGAATTAATGAGGAATACATAGATATGAGGAATAGATACAGTAGTTGGCATCTAATTTTCTCTTTTGGAATAACATCATCTTGTACATGTGAAAAATTCCTTTTAAGGCAAGGAGACTGCCCCAAAGGTAAATTCTTATGCAATTGAGAGAGAAAAGGAAAAATGTAACAGTTAATTCCTGTCTGTAGGCTAAGTGAATCTTCTCTTATGTAGAGATTATCCTGTCTATATACTTTCATATCGAGGCGTGAAACTTTTTTTTATTTGTCAAAGCAAACAGAACATTTTTTTAAAGTCCACATTTTATACATATTTAGATATTCTCAGTGGCTGTAGTTTATCTAGTTCATGATTTCCACTATATATTCATGTTTTTGCATTTAAATTGTGTTGCAGTTGTGCACTCTTCAAGCATTTTGCTTTGGTATGTTGCTGCCTGCTGCCATTTTGTGCAAATATGAGAAAGAATCCCAGCCGCATCTTCTCTCTTCTCATCCTCCTGCTTTCTGAAGTGGCAGGATCTTGGATCAGTTGTGTGAACTAGTTGTAGAGCCTGGCTCCCCAAAGGAGTTATTATTTCATTCTAGAGAAATCTCTTCTTGCCTCTCAGTCAGGGCTTGCCCAAGACTTTTTCCTGTCTGCACTGAAGGACAAGATGGAACATCCTTCTGATGTTCAGAAGTTGATCGAACTGGTAGTTACTCTTCTTTGAACCCTAGTGATATGACAGTATATTATACATGAGGCAGCAGGCAAGTTTGTTTGGAAAAAGAAGGTTTTGTGGCATACTCAGCTATTTTCTCCAGGGTGCTATCTGCACTGGCCAGTATTCTTTGGGGGCAGCCTAGAGTATCCTGCCCCTAGAGTTACCTTGACCTTCCCGCATTACCTTAGCCCTCTGTTCTGATTCTGGGTGGCTGTTTGCACATGTGTCCCACTGTGCTGCCTGGCATAGGCGCAGTGAATCACTTGCATCTGAGATTAGAATGAGGGGTCCAGCCTTGATCACAAAACTGGGTGTCTCATTCTGATTTCAGAGCAAAGTAACCTGTAGTAGCAGCAACCACACAGGGTGGCACAACAGGACACATGTGCGAACAGCTGCTTAGAAGATCTGGAGCAACTGGGGACTTTTAAAAAATGGTGTTAAGAGGGGTACACCCCAGGTTTGGTTCTGAATGGCCCAGACATCTTGATTGTTCATGCCATACTTGGGGACTGGAACCTGTGTTACCTGAGAGGCCAAGGGGGAGGCTGGTTTATTTGGCCTTTGCAAACAGGGCCTAGGAAAGAGGAATACCCAGAGGGCTTGGGAGGAAGCACAAGTATAGCGATACTGCACTGCACCCAGCATCTGCCTGAGATGGTAACCACACTCTGCCTAATGTTCAGACCAGTCCTTATTTCAGGAAAATGTCAAGTTCATAACATTATCAATCTAAATGTTGTAGGGGAGAGGTAGGATTGACAGGTGAAAAGAGACATGGTTTAGAGAGTGGGGAGGACATATTTCACTAGCAAGACTATGTGTTTTACATTCAAATGGTGCCTAGTCCAGTTGTTGGCATTACCAGGTAAAGTTTAGGAAGACTGAGATGTGCTGCCATCTACTGTAAGCAATAGATGGATCGGAATCTAACTCAGTTTAAGATCGCATCCCATGTACTAAATCCAGGTTCATCCACCTCATACTTACCCTATAGTGCAATGCTAACTTAAATATATGTCAGCTATATGAGGTTAGGAATAGGCAGCTATTCTGCTAGCTCTGAACTGCTCCTATGCTGGCCTAACTCTTTCTCCTTGCTGATTTTAGGGATTACTTTGTTGTCTGAGATAGGAAAAACTAGTTATGTTATATCTAAACCTTTCCCAAAACAGCTTCTATACCTGCACATGTAATGCTGGGATGAGAGCAGTTTTGAATAACTTTCAAGACCCCTAGCATGAATGAAATTTCGATTCAGCACAACTTCAACTGATCTAGTGTCAGCTCAGCAGGCCTTTAGCAATCTTGATAAATTAGGATTGTGCTTGAATTTTTCACCAATTATATATCCAGCCACATGATCGAAGAACAGATTTTGTTAAATGTTTAGCATGCTGATTTATTTTTAAAAAAATAAATACATAAAATTAAATAAAACCAGCCTCTCAGTAGCCTGATGGGGATTGAGCTCATGGTGAATAACCCCTTCACCTCCATGACACATCCAATGAAAAGCCTGCCTTCACTATAGCTGCAGCTATTTGCTCCAAAAAATTATATGATTCTCCCCTCCCTGCCTGCCATTTCTCTTATTCACTGTTTTGAAGCGTGGCATGATTCTATGACCTATCATTATGATTGAATGTCAGACCAGCAGCCTTGTATGGTAGTTTGCCAAGAGTTTGTCTCTAACTCTTGTTCTTGACATTCTTCTTAGCTACTCGAAAAACCATGGACTTTATTGAGCCCTTAGTGAGCTTTCATAAATGGCTTGTAAGCTGTCTTTATCTCCAAAGGGCTGCAAGTGGAGAGTTGTAATGTTGATCTACTAGGAGACTCTCTTTAAACAAGGGCTGGGTTATTTGACCATAAATGAAAGCTGGAGAGATGAAAAATGACTCTATGTATTGGGATATTTTTTGGCTGTTTTTAAAGGGGGCCTATAAAGACCAGGGCCAAGTGATTGCCATATGATATGGGGTTGTAAAGTTGTCAGTGAGTGAAAAGCAGTGGTGTCTTTATGAGCAGGCCAGTGAGACCACCTCCCTGTTTTTATGATGCCATAAAATTGATGAGGTATATAGTTTATGAGATTTGTATAAAAGCCTCCAACCAACATGACAGAAATAGTACTGTGAGCACAAGAGATCCTCTCCTGAAAGGAATGCAAACAAATTTGGATAGACATCTAGAGCACTGCCATTTCTAGATGACTTTATGGAATATAAAATAAAACTATAAATACAGTCACATAAACATTCTGTTTTTCCTAGAACTAGGAAAAGCTTTTCAGCAGTTTGTCTTGGAAGGTAATCTTTAAACCCATTAAGTATCAGGACCTGAATAATTTATGCCAGGTCTTCCCAGATCTAAACCCACTGGGCCTAGTACTACTCACTATGTGTGCTAGCCCCATCACTTTGATGGGCTCTTGGTATCTGCTGGGGTTTGGTTCCAGGACTCCCCATGGATAGCAAAATCCATGGTTGCTCGGTTCTTATTATATATAATGGCACAGTAAAATAGTGTCCCTTATATAAAATGGCAAAACCAAGGCTTGTTTTTTTGGATTTTATTTGGGAATATTATTTGGCAATATTGGTTGAATCTATGGATGCAGAATCCGTGGATACAGAGGGACAAGTGTACAAAACCTGGAAACCTGCTTTTTGCAAAATCACATTATTTTCCTATCTAGTCATGTATTGTTCACCCAGACTGGAAGTAGCTTTCTCTCTAGAGGTCTTTTTCTTTTACTTATTGCCTGATCCTTTTAATGGAAGATGCCAAGGACAGTACTTTCTGGATACAAAATATGACCTCTGTGACTGAACTATACAAGCGTACCTCAGTTAACAATGCCTCTGGCACAGAAGTTCCTTTTTACAAAGTCTTTTAAATTCCTGCCCAACTCTAACTTTTTTTGTCTTTGTCCACTGTTTAGCTAGAAGTTTGTTTTTTAGCAGCATCCGCATTGGGACAGTGGTGAAGGAGGGCTGGAGAAACACAGACTTTTAGTGTCAGCTTGTAGCAGCATATCTGCATTAAACAATGCAATAAAGCTTGAACAGGGAAAGAGTGTGGTTTTACTGTCATAATGTAGCTGTGTGCCTGCCTACAACAGCAGGATAAACAGCAGCTGCTTCTAGAATTCCTTAGTGAGCACGCATAAGCAGCAGAACAGAGAGAAAAGGAGAAGCTTGCCTCACCAGCTATCCTCAATGTGCTAAAAGAAACCATAGATCTAGAAGGTTGGCCACCAAAATGAAAATATTAAGAAAAATGGAAACTAGAGAAAGAAAAGCATGTCTCGATGCATTGTGGAAGATCTCATAAGTTTTTGTTTACTTGTGCAAGGCTTAGCTGACCTGGTTGTTGCATTCCACATGCCCATGTTGTTAGTTTTGAAGAAAAGGTTTGCTGAAACATCTTGAAGTGCTCTTCCTTTGGGGAACATAGGAGCCTATCCCTATTTCATCCATGTTAATTCTATCTAAGATACCAAATGTTATGTTAAAGAAGTCTTGCCCAGGAAAAAAATCTACTGTACTTTGTTAACTGAGTTATACCTGCTGTATCATTTTTTGGTTTTTTGTGCCTTCAAATTGAGACAAACCTGTGATGACCCTATGGGGAAACTATCGTAGGGTTTTCTTGGCAAGATTTGTTTAGAGGGGTTTGCCTTTGTCTTCCTCTGAGGCTAAAAGAGTGTGACTTGCCAAAGGTCACCCAGTAGATTTCCATTACTGAGCAAAGATTTGAGCCTCAGTCTCCAGAGTTGTAGACCAATGCTCAAACTGTTACACCATGCTGGCTCTTTACTGCATAATAACTTGCCATACAATACAGGTTAGGCTTGTATCCCAACATACATGCATACATTATTATTATTATTATTATTAACCTTTATTTATAAAGCGCTGTAAGTTTACACAGCGCTGTACATCAATTTTTTAGTCAGACTGTTCCCTGCCCTCAGGCTTACAATCTAAAAGACACGACACAAAAGGAGAAGGGAGTGGTGGTGGGGAATAGGATCAGGTCCAGCAGATCTTTTCCACCTCCGAGGCCTGGACCAAGGCAGATGGACTGGAGGAAGGGCTTGGCTTCTTGATGGATGGTTAGAAGGAGGCTTCCTGGGTCAGAGAGGGGCTCACCTCTGGGAATGCTTCTCTAAACAATATAGTCTTTAATTCAGTTTTGAAACTGGGCAGAGAAGTGATGAGGTGTGCATGTGGGGGAAGAAGGTTCCAGGAGTAAGGGGCAGCAAGCGAGAAGGGACGAATTCGGGAGGGGGCAGTGGTAGTCCTACATTGTGACAGGAGACCCTGACTACCAGAGCGGAGGGTGCGAGTAGGAATGTAAGGAGAAAGAAGGTCAGATAAGTAAGGAGGGGCCAACCCATGGAGGGCTTTGAAAGTCAGTAACAAAAGCTTGTACCGGATGCGAAAGGGGAAGGGGAGCCAATGAAGGGAGGATAAAAGAGGAGAAACATGGTCAAAGCGGCGAGCGGATGTGACAATACGGGCAGCTGAATACTGGACAGAGATTAAAGGATGGAGGTGTGAAAGAGGAAGCCCTGTTAGAAGGAGGTTACAATAATCTAGTCGCGAAACCACTAGGGCATGGACTAGAGTCTTGGCAGTAGAGATTGAGAGGAATGGACGGATCTTGGCAATGTTGTGGAGAAAGAATCTACAGGCCTTGGCGGTGGCCTGGATCTGGGGAATAAATGACAGAGAAGAGTCAAAAATGAAGCCAAGACTGCGGGCTTGATGAACCAGTTGAATAGAAGTGTCGTCGACAGAAACAGAAAAGGAATAATGAAGGGTGGGTTTAGGTGGAAAGACGAGAAGCTCAGTCTTAGACATGTTGAGCTTCAAGCGCCGAAGCCGCATCCACTGAGAGATGGCAGTCAGACAAGAAGAAACTTGCTGTTCAAGCCCCGTCGAAAGGTCAGGGGTGGAGAGATACAGCTGAGTGTCGTCGGCATACAAATGATAGGAGAAACCAAAAGAACTGATGAGTTTACCTAGAGACAGTGTGTATAGAGAGAACAGAAGGGGACCCAAGACAGAGCCCTGGGGAACTCCAACAGATAGCGGAACAGAGGATGAAGTCTGACCACCCGTGACCACTGCAAAAGATCTATCTGACAAGTAAGATTTAAACCAGTCGAGAGCAGAGTCGGCGAACCCAAGGTCAGAAAGTAAATCGACCAGGAGACAGTGATCAACAGTGTCAAAGGCTGCAGACAAATCGAGAAGAATGAGAATAGAGTAGAGGCCGTTTGCCTTGGCCCGCAAGAGATCATTTGAGATCTTGGTGAGGGCTGTCTCTGTAGAGTGCCGTGGGCGGAAGCCAGATTGGAAGGGGTCTAGGATGGAGTTGGCTTCAAGAAACTTAATACAGCGAGAATAAACGACCCGTTCTAGGACCTTAGAAAGAAAAGGAAGAAGAGAAATTGGACGATAGCTAGACAAAGAAGAGGGGTCGAGAGAGGGTTTCTTCAGAATTGGGGAAACGAGAGCATGTTTGAAGTCAGAAGGGAAGGAACCCAAAGAGAGAGAGAGATTAAAGATATAGAGGAGCGAGGGCAGAAGAGAAGGGGCTATAGAGATTAGGAGACGGGAGGGAATAGGATCAAGAGAACAGGTAGTTGGTTTGGAAGAATTTAGCAGCTTAGAGAGTTCATCCAGAGAAACAGGGGCAAACACAGAGAGTTTATTAGTAGAAGGTACCAGGAGGTTAGTGGTAGGGGGCAAGTCGGGAGGAACTATTTCAGATCGAATAGTAGTGACTTTTGTGATGAAGTAGTTGGCGAAGTCAGTGGGGGAAAAAGATGAGAAGACAGGGGGAGAGGAAGGTTTGAGTAGTGTATTGAAGCAGGAGAACAAACGCTGCGGGCGCCTCTCATTAGCGCAGATCAGTGATTTAAAATAGTTCTGTTTTGCCATAGACAGAGCGCGTGAAAAAGATAAAAGGATGAATTTATAATGAATGAAATCGGCCGGTTCCCTAGACTTTTTCCAAAGACGTTCAGCCGCTCGAGAGCAGGACCGGAGGTACCTGATAGTGGGAGTGAGCCAGGGCTGAGGCCTAGTCATGGGGGAAGACACACGTACAGATACAGGAGCAAAGCTGTCAAGAGTTGAAGAAAGAGTGGAATTAAATAAAGACATTGCTGAATCAGCAGAGTCCCCAAGATCAAGAGAAGAGAGAGATGAATTCAAAGTCTGACTGAGATGGTCAGAGTTAACAGACTGAAGGTCGCGGAAATGGCGCTGGACAGTACGACGAGGAGGTGGGATATAAGTAAGAGTAAAAGAAATTAAATGATGGTCAGACAATGGAAAATCAGATGCCAGGTAGTCGGAAATGACGCACTTAGCAGCAAGAATTAGGTCGAGACAGTGACCAGAGGAATGGGTTGAGGAGTTAGAATGAGGCTGAAGGCCAAAAGAAGCAAACAGGGATCTAAGGCGAGATGAAGAAGGATTGTTGGGATTGTCAAGGTGAATATTAAAGTCACCTAGGATTAGAGAAGGGACTGTATCAGATAGAAAAAATGTCAGCCAAGATTCAAAGTCAGATAGGAATTGGGTAGCAGAACCAGGAGGGCGATAGATGACAGCAACCCGGAGCTGTAAAGGAAAAAAGAGTCGAATACAGTGAGACTCGAATGAAGAGAAACAATAGCTGGGGGGGAAAGAGAGAACTTGAAACTGGCAGGAATTGGACAATAGTATACCGACCCCTCCTCCTCGACCCTCAGGGCGGCTTGTGTGAGTGAATGAGAGACCGCCAAAAGAAAGGGCAGCGGAGGTAGCAGTGTCATGGGCCGGGAGCCAGGTTTCAGTAAGAGCGAGAAGGTTAAATGATCTAGAGAGAAAAAGATCATGGACAGCAGTCGCTTTCGGAGCAACAGAGCGACAGTTCCAGAGTGAACAGAGGAATGGAAGCTGGGAGATAGGAAGAGGTCGAATAGGGATCAAGTTAGGAGAGATGCGTGGAGCCATGGGAGGAAAGGATTTAGTAAGCGATAATCAAAAGAAGAAAATATAACAATGACAAAAGTAGCAATATAATAGCCAACTGTACTTGGTAATATTGCCTAAGTATCACAAGGCACAAGGGATTTAATAGAGAAGGAAGGGGTGGGATTGGAAGCCTTTGCTCAAGGTCCCAGCTGCTGAGAGTGATGGAAGGAGAGATGGCTGATGGATGCAGGGAAGGAAAGCTCTATCCTTTGAAGCAGGCCCGATAGATCCGACTCAATCTTCAGATGGATGTAGGAATGGGAGGTCCTTTCCCTTGAGGGAGGCCTAGTGGATGAAAGTCAATCTTCAGATGGATGTAGGAATGGGAGGTCCTTTCCCTTGAGGGAGGCCTAGTGGATGAAAGTCA
>NC_056527.1:138167090-138317758 GCF_019175285.1 Sceloporus undulatus
CTCCTCAGATGGATGTAGGAAAGAGAGGCCCTTTAGGCTGAGGGAGGCCTGGTGGATGAAAGTCACTCCTCAGATGGCTCTCTCGTCCTGAGGAAGGTTCCACTGCATGATATTAGAGTTCTGCACCTAAGTAATGCAAATTCTGCCACAAGAAAAGGTGGATTCCATGTCCTTACCACATTTTTCAAGGTTAATAAAAGTTTGCATAATTTACTTTTTCCACATAGTTTATTATTGTTCTTGCTTTTTGTTGACGGCAACAAAAAGCGATGTAGAACAATAAAATCCTGCCCTCAGATATTTGAATTGTTACTTCTCTACACTCATCGATATTCTGGAAATTCAGTAGTTACTTCCCTTTTCAAAGCTGATACTTGCATCCTTAAAAGCTAGTCACTTAGTAAAGTGATTTTTTTTAGAATTAAAGTTGTGACATATTTTAGTGAAAGTGTATTTTGCTGTGCATGAATTAACCTGGAGCAGGGTGTCTTTCTTTGCCATTAATCACATCACTGCAGTGGGAAACCCAAAAAACACAAAGCAAGTTGGTGGGCACATATTGCCTCTCGCCACTGAACTCTGTCCTGTGTGTTCTTCCTTTAACTTGGACAGGGTCTTCTGCTCATAGCCTTAGATGAGCCTAGGTGGGCTGTCAAGGACTTGTATGTGCCCTGCACAGGTGTCACTCTGGTGTATTTCTTTGGAGCATTGAGGACTCTTGTCTGTTTGTCTGGGTTTTTTGGTTTTTCTTTTCTTTCGAAGAAAACAGTTTTCCCCTTTAAAGGCTGTCCTTGTGCTGGTCCTTCTGCATGCATGTCACACTCGCTCTGGCTTGGAGACGTTGTGAGTCCTCTTGTCTGAGTGCTTTTTCTCTTTTCTTTTTAATCATTATTTACTTCTTACAGTTTGCTTTGTTGTTCTCACTCCATTGTTCCTAGTTCTCCTTTTTCCTTCCCTCTCCCTTCTACTCCCTTTCTCCCTCTCCTTTCTTCTCAGCCTACCTTTCCTCTTCCCTCCTACACGCTCCTCCTGTAAGCATGGTGAAACCCTGTTGTGCAGATGACCTGTGATGTCTTTGCAAACCTGGTGAAGGGATGCCTTTCTCTGGTGTGTGCCCTGCTCTTTATCAGCTTCCCTCTTGTCCCATTGCACTGCTGCTACTGCTGATGCTGGAACTGGCACAGTAGTGAAATGTGTGAGATGGGGAAGGGAGAGTTTTCTTGCTGTTTTGTTAGCAACTTTTATTTGCAAATTGCTGTAGAACAACCCAACTAAAATACAGCTGCTTCCTGGAGGTTTGAGGTGACTTATCAATCCTCTACAAGGAGGATGGGGTCTCTCTGTCTTTCAGAGTGCCAGAAGATGAGAGGACTGTTTCCATTCTGTTGGTACTCTTCCATTCCATTTTGTTGGTACTGAGATAATGACATGCATATTGCTTCCTGGTGTCTCATTTTGCGGCAAAGGGCCTACTTCGTCTTTCTTGACTAATGGTTCCAATGCTCAGCCTGAAAAGAAGATGCAAAGAAAGAACTTCTTCTGGTTTCTTCTGGTGCATACTGGTAGAGCTTCACAATTCGGTTGCCCATTGTCAGCGTTCAAGGACACTGTGCCAGTTCCCCAGAAGGGGACAAATCATGCATCTCTTCTGGATGTTTTCTCTTCCTTTGTGAAGTGCCATATTATACTTCTCTTCTAGCTTATGGTTTTAAATTTGCTGGCTTGGAATTGGGAACAACACCAATTCGAAAAGCCCCAGTTCTGTGGAACCTAGATTCAGAATTTATTTTTGGATGTTGACATATGACCCATAAAACCTGCCTTCACATTCATTATATCCTAAATCTTTGATCCCTTGAGAAGTAGTGAACAAAGAGCTGTGGACTGAATGAACTATTAGTTTAAATTCATATAATACTTGTAAGGCTGTTAATTGGATGATGATGATGATGATGATGATGATGATGATGATGAAAAATTTATTCAACATTAAAGAAATTTGTCTCATCTCTGCATAATCTAGGCTATTTTATATGGCAAACTTACAGAATACTCTGTTTTATAAACCAAGAAGACTCAGGCCTGCTTTCAGGGTATTTTGGCTCCAGAGCTGTCCTGAATTCCCCCTTTATTTCCATACTCTGAAGTGACTCCATGTGTCGCCCAGTGTCACTACTAATACCATGAGTTTGAAAGACTGAAAATGAGGTGCTCAGCATCATTGATTTGGCTGGGCAAACTCAGAGGGAGCAACTTGTGCCAGAAAGTGGGTGGCACATTAGGACACATGTGTAAACAGGCACCATGACTTGCTCCGGAGTGCTCCAGATTTTCCTGGAAAATTCGGGGCAAAAAGTAAGTCTTTTTAAGCCAGTTTAGGGATGGACCAGATTTGGTGCAGAACTGGCCTCATCTAATGAAAACGCTGCACTCAACTCAGGGCTTTGTCCTTGTGTCATGAACACAGAGTCCCATGAGGGCTGGGGAAACCAGTTCATTTGGTTCATATAGACATGTCCTAAGACAATGGTTATCAAATTAGATTGGGTAACTATGGAAGGGTAGGGGCTTACTCTACCTTCCAGATCTTAGAGGGCCACATCTATTCTCCCCACACACAAAAAAACATACTTTTCTGCCCCAAATGCCCTGGAATAAATAAAATAATAAAACTTTAATTTATATCCTGCTTTTTGTTTCCACAATCAAAGCGGCATACATCCTTTAAAAAATACAATATATACAATTCCCCCCCTTTAAAAAGGATTAAACAATTCCATCCATTAAAATTACAGATAAAAATCTAAAAACAATACTACAATAATAAAATAACGGTGGGCAGAGGCTTAATTTGTATATGTCTGTGGGGGGAGTGTTACATGGCCGGGATCTATTCTGGGAAGGCCTGCCGGAAGAGATTCGTCTTGATAGCTTTCTTGAAGCTCTCAAGGTTGGCAATTTGACGGATCTCATCTGGCAGGCCATTCCATAAAGTGGGAGTGATTGCGGAAAAAGTCCTCTGGGAGGTCGCCGTCAATCTGGTCTTTGTGGACTGCAACAAATTCTGTAGAGGACAAGAGGGCATTTTCCCCATGTTTGGATCTATCTGGGCCATTTTAGGTCTTTTTTTAATATCAGGAAGTGTGTGTAATTGGGACTAAGACTGAATTTAGGACTTCATCTTTAAGGGGTTGACCAGCCAGGCCAAAAGGCCCAGGCTCCACCTGGCCTCATGTCATCTAGTTCAGATGACACAGGCTAAAACCTGATTGAGCTATATGATCATTCTGAACCTGATTCTGTCAGACTGGACATGGATCCAGAGGATCCAGCCTGATCCCGTGGTAAACAGCTGTTACCCTGGAATAATTTGACCCCTGGTTGCTACAACTCTCAGCTGTTTAGACAGCCTCCCCTGCTCCTTAGCTTGCTGTACTGTTGCTTGTATTCAGAAACCATACAAAGTCTGATGCAGAAACAGGACTCCTGGCTGCACCCATGTGGCCAGGTGCCCTATTTCTGTGTGAGACATGGCAATGAGGGGCTTCTCAGTAAAAGTGACAGCGCAAGAAGGTAAGGAGTGTGTGTTGGTAGCAGGTCCTGGTTTGGCACAGGGATGGGCATGTAGACATCCTACCTGCTCCCATGTCAACCCAGAGACAAACCTAAGTAAGCATTGGGGCAGAACAGTATGGGCTGAGCCCGTGATATCCTGGGCCATCTGCTCAGACCCTGAGATGCTGCAAACATCTTTGTTATGTTTGCTACAGCATTCTACCATAGCTATCCCTCTGGATCTTATTACAATAGAAGGGCTGTTGTTTGCTGAGAAATAAAAACTGATTCTTGTTCATCTTCTCTGTTCCTCACACAAATGGGTTTTGCGCCTGCGCAGAGCCTCCATTCAGAAAGTTCTAGAGCTGAGTAGTTTAGCTCTGATTGTGGTATGGATGTAATTTCTAGTGGGTGGTTGAAATTTACTCCATTAGCATCATATTTATGGAATAGCTGTCTAATGTAATTTAGATACTACCAAACGTAAAATGAGTATCATCACTGAAGAAATTTTCCTCTGATTACCCAATGCTGGGACCAGACACAAATATCTTATTTGCAGTATTTCTGTACAGATTCTGTGAACCTGTCAGTAGTTTCTGACAGGTGTTTTGGGGTTTTGTTTTTTGTTATGGTAGAACCTTGGTCTTCCTTTCTTTTACTGTTAATCATGATTGTGGCACAGTAATCAATATTTCTCTTTTGGACATCTTGATTGGACAACATATTAATACTTTCTATTTCTATCATTAAAAGATAGGATTTTTTTCAGTGTTATAAAATATAATAAGTCCCCATTTTCTCCCAGAATGATCATATAGCTCAAAGTTATAATGAGTGAGGATAGAAGAGGTTGTTGTTGTTGTTGTTGTTGTGTGCCTTCAAGTTGTTTCTGACTTATGGCATTGCTAAAGGGTTTTCTTGCTAAAAGGTTTTCACAGGGTTTTCTTGGCAATACTTATTCAGAGGTTTTACGGTGCTTTCCCCTGAGCGTGATATATTGTATATACTCATGTATAAGTCTAGAAATTTAGGTCATAAAGTTGACCCAAAAACATGAGTCAACTTATGCATGGGTCAATGGAAGTACTGTATCTGTAAGACATTTTGTCAACAGTGAAGCAGAATGGAAGATGGGGGCAGATGACGACGTAAATAACATTGAAATTTCATGACATCAGAAACTGCTGCTGTTTCATTCACATTATCAGTCACTGAAGGACCTCCTTTTGAGTCTACATACGAGAATGCCAGAAGTATACACTTCAATAAATATCATTCCTGCTTTATAATTCTGTGTTTTGTCACATTTTAAAAAGGCCAAATAACCACCTTCAATCAGAAAGTAGAAGGGTACCAGCAAGCTACATGTGATCCTTTGGACATGGATTCCCTTTGTCTCCATTAAGGAACCACAAGAGGTGTTGTAGCTGTGATTTTTGACTGGAGGCCCTTAGAGTATGGTAGCTGGTGGCAGGAGAAATGTGTGGCTTTCCATTATATTGCTTTAGTCCAATACATTGGTATAAAGTTTCCATCATCCTTGCCATTGGCTGTTCTGGCATAAGTTTATGGAAGTTGCAGTTTTATCAGCATGTGGGGAGCCACAGTTCTCAGTGCATGCATGCAGCAAATCCAGTCACTTAAAGCACTGGGATTTTTCCAAAATCATTTTGAATAATATAATGGCCTAGATATATCTTTATACTGAATGAAGGAACGTTGCTGGCCTAAAACATCTGTCGTTTCTGACTATGACTTTCAAAACAATTTGGAAGAATTCTTCTCCTTGTAACCTGTGTGTTGTATGCAACCTGTGATGAATTTTTAGAACTTGTCAAGGTGAATTCTTGGAAACATATGAAGGATGTTTTGGCGTGTAAAAGATCCTCATTACATCTGTCAACTCTGCCATGTTTCTCCTTCAATCTTCTCTCTTTTGTGCTATGGAGTCAGGGTGCATCATTTGCTGCTAGATTTCATAATCTGTCCCATCACTGAACACCTGTATGTGCCTTTTGGGTTTTTTCTCTTCCCTTTCCTTCCAAAAAGTGCCTTATCTATCATTAGCAGCTGCCACGTTAATTATTCTTTCATTTTTAAAATTTGCAGATAATTTTAAGCCAAGAGCCTCGGTGCCTATTCTATATATTTTTTTCCAGCATGATTCAGTTATTTTCAGGAGTTTGATTCTGTTCACAGGAGTGGCCAGGGTTTGGAGTCCTAATATCTTCCTACAACCTTTGCCTGGTTCGACCTTAGCAGCATTTACTATGGGGCATAAAATTGACAATCCCTAGAGAAAGAAATGGCAGGTTTGGTTGTGGGGCTGGGGCTGGAGCTGGGGAGATAACTTTTAAAGATATATGTGAAGAGGTGAGAATCTGGTTTCACCTCCAGCACCAGTGTGGTGGGGCAGACCCAGTTAGTCCATCATTTGAGGGCCTCCTCATCTTTTCCTTCTACATGACAAACCTGGTGGAGGTTGAACACTCTCTTTCCCATTAGAGAGACCTCCCTTGAGACAGAATATGGCAGGGGGCCACTGATGGCGCTTGTCTGCTTTGTCTTTCTAGAAAACGTCCATCTCCAACCCGGAGCGCTGCTGCACCTGAGAGGCTTGAAGCTCTGAAATACCAGCGGATAAAGAAGCCCAAAAAGTCATCCAAGGGCTCCTCGAAATCCAAAAAACAAATCAGTGAGTGCGAGGAACACAAGACTCCCGGCTAATCTCCCTCCTGATGCTCCCCTCACTTTGGGCCAAGCACAATGCTCATTGAAGTCTATGACTTGTAATGGGAATTGTTTCTGCTTCTTGGCCTGGAAGTTGTTACTCTGTCCTGGCTTGGACCTGTCTGAGAGGTCACTGGGTTGTCCTGTTTCTTGGATCTTCAGAACTGAAAGATCTGTTTGCTAGGGTCCCCTACCCTCAGTAGCATTAATCTCCACTCCTTAGTTCAAAGGTAGTTTATAGCCCCCCATCCCACCCCAATCTCTTTCTATGTTGCCCTAGCTGGTACTTTGCATAGTTTCCTAGTGGCTATCTGGCAACCCTCCCTATTGATCTTTAAGCTCAGTCCCAGCGTCTCTTGTTTTTTCCTTCCTACCCCAGTTCCTCTGTTATCTCTCCTAACTCCTCCTCCTTTATATTTATTTTTCTCTTGATTGCATCTTTATTTAGATGAAAGCCTGCCATATTCCTAAGGCTCATCCATCCTCCAGCAATCCCATAAGCTACATTTTCTTCCATATTCTCTTCTCCGCATAGAGCAAACCCTTCCTTTACCCTGCCCTCACCAGCATTACTTTCCTTTTCCTTTCAAATCACTCAGATTTTTCATCTGCTAAAAAAATATGATTGTATCCTAGATTATATATTGAATTTATCTCTCATTTTTTCTCTTTTCTTTTTGTTACTGGTTTAAGCACAAATTGCCATGTGTTCTCTTGTCTTGCCCACACAGAGGTTTACAAATGATTAACCATCTTCTTTTTCTTCTGTATTTCTCACTTTCCTCTTCAGATGGTTCTGCCTCCCAGGTTCAGCAACATCCTAACTCTCAGGTACTGTGGCCCGATGAAGCTGTCTGTCTCCGAAAGAAGAAGAGGCACCCGCGCCAAGATCCCTTTGCTCGCCTCTCAGCACTGAAAGATGACCTCTGCCATCGGCAGGTTCCTGAAGACCAGACAGCCATTCTCAATAGTGTGGACCATGATGATTCCAGTGGGCATGCAACATTACTTTAGAGTAGCACCAGCCAGAGGAGGGGCAAGGGAGAAACAGGGAGGGCGAAAGGGCAGAAGTGTCTTGTGATCCAACAGAATCTGTGGTGGAATGGTGGGGAGAGACGTAGCTGAAGCACAGGTGCATGTGGCTAATATTAACAGGGGGATATGGGCTTCAGTCTTGTGTTTGAGTACCAGCAGAGGGAGGGAATGTGCCTAATAAGCAATTAATGTTGCATACAATGCGCATGACTCTTGTATGGTACTTGCTAGAAGACAACCCAGCATCACGTCTTTGACCATTGTGGGGAGAGCTTTGTTTCTCCCTACAGCATCCTCAGTTGCAATACAATCCGTGATGATAGGATTACCAAGAGAATGGGATGGAGAACAAGAAACACATCCCAGGTTACAGTTGTTTGGATCTCTTGCTAATATTCCACAGTGTAAGAGTTAGGAGCATGGAGATCTAAGGCAGAGGGTCAGAGATCTTTAAAGTGGACAGCTTTTGTAAGAATCTGGTGAGCCTCAAACCTTTTTCTCTGTGTTGTAGCTTCAGTTGTGTGCGTCTTTGAAGCAGCATAAAAAAAATATGACAACCTAGTTTCCAAAATTATACATAGAGTAGAAATGTTTTTTTAAAAAAAAGAAAAAAACATAGATGCAGGATACAATGTATATTTATACAGTGTGTGTTTAACGTAGGTAGAAAACACTGGGGAAAGAGCAAGCTACCCTAATTCAGGGAGAGGGTTGGGATGTCATAGGTTGCTATTTAGTAACAAAAATTTCAAGCTAAGATTGATGCCCCGCTGGATCTGTTGATTTTATTAAAGTGCTTCAGAAATCATAATGGGAAACTTACCAGCATACACATGAACGCAAACGCACACACACACAAAGAATAACTTGCTTATTTCAACTGTCACAGCTTTTTGATGTCAAAATATTTGGAATGAAGATACAAATTATAGTTTACTTTCTTATCTGTCAACTGAAGACCTAGGATTAGAATATGTATTGTGTTTTACTCAATGGAATTATGTACATGGGAGCCTTCTTCAATTACATTTTAAAGGGTGGGACAATTTCTGTTTTCAGACTAGAAAAGAAGCTTGTTGAAACTGCACCCCCCCCAGTTGTACTTTCTGACAAACTGTAGGATTAGGTTGGCTAGTTTTAAAATGCTAATGGTGATGATATACTAGTATCTGTACTGTAGTACTCCATAAAAAAATAGTCCTAGTACTACAAAATGTTACTGCATCGGTGCCTCTGTTCACATGGTTTTTGCTGAAGTGAGGAGAAGTTGTTAAACCTTTTGTGTCTAAGTGTGACAAAGCAAGGTTCTGCTGTAACGTCTGTTGCTTCCAATCTGTTTTTGCTGCCCAGACACAAAACTGAGTGTGGTATGCAATGTGGCCGAATGAAGTGGTAGAATTAATGATACTAATCAGGTTATATAACCTGGATTTACATTTTTATATATTGCCCAACAAAGTTAATGACAAGTAGAGAACTAGCTTATGAGAAGGGAAGACCAGGCTTGAAGACTTTCTGCCTGATGGGCTACTTTATTAGATTTTTTTTACAAGAAATAAAAACCCACCTTGTGTTAGAAATGCTTTATTCTTTTTTAAACTGCACCTTCCAAAATTGCAGTGTGGTAGTATGTGTGGTGTAGCGATTTGAGAGTTGGACTAGGACACTGGGAGACCAGCATTCAAATCCCTGCTCAGGCAATGGGAACCTACCGGATGACTTTGAGCAACTCACACTTTCTCAGCCTCAGAGGGAGGCAAAGGCAAACGCCTTCTGAACCCGCAAGATAGATTTGCCTTAGGGTTGCCATAAGTCCAAAATGGCTTGAAGGTGCAACAACAAAAACCACTTTGCACACCCTCCTATGTAGTCTGGAGTGGTATGCCTAATTCTACCACCTCAGGACTCTACTGTGTCACTCTCCTGGAGGTTTAGTATACAACCATTTATACTTGCAGGAGCGTAGCAGTAGCAGAGACACAGCAGGAATTACGTAAAGCAATTTTAGAATGTAATTTTTCATCTCTCATTGCTGAGTACAGAATTTATTCCAGGTAGCAACTACGGAAACCCAATTCCTTATGCTTCTCAAGCATCACTTTTGTCCATATTTACATCTATCATCAATCCTGCTTTCCATCTGTGATTGATGCTTAAGGATTTTTTATTTTACTTCACCTGCTTTACAGTAAATAATGCCACCCACCCATCCAGGTGTATATGGACTTTTTCCTCCTGGAACAGTGGGCCTGGGTTTGATTTGTTTTTTCTCCTTAGCAATGTAATTGCTCTGGCTCCATCCAGATGAGCTGGTGTACTGGGGTGAGAAGGTATATATATGGTGTGGGAGGGCTACTGAGATGGTTTTCACAATAGTAGTTGTGTTCTAGGATTGTGTAAAGTCTGCTAAATCAAGCTTCTGTCATTTGGACCTACCAAGCCAAACTGAGCCAGACTAGCCATTTATATTCACCCACTGAGCTAGCTTGGTGGTATGGGCAGGTTGGTGAACTAAAGTTGGAGGAGCCCAGATCCAGATGTAGAGATGGACAAATCTATTTCTTTTCCATTCCACTTTACATGGTTTTGCCAGGTATTCCATTCCTTTCAGTTTTCACATTAATCCACACAGTCAGCATTTGTCCATTGTCATGTTGGCCATGGATTCTGGGAGTTATAATCCAAAAAGCAACATTTCCAGGTGTATTCCACTCTACCACAAAGCTCTCTGTATGCCCTTGGTCCAGTCACACTGTCAATGTGATCCACCTCACAGGATAGATATTATGATGGTGGTGGAGAGGAGGGCCATATATGTCATCTGGAAGTACTTGGAGGAAAGGCAGAATCAACCAATCAAGCAATCAAGCAATAAGTCAATAAACCCAGAATGAATGTCAGTTAAATTTCTATTCTGTCTGCATATTTGAAACGTCACCAACCATAATAATAATAATAATAATAATAATAATAATAATAATAATAATAGGTTTTATTTATATACCGCCCAATCACTGGGAATCCGAGCGGTTTACAATAGAGGGGATAACAGACAGTTACCTGCCCACAGGCTTACAATCTAAAAGACACGACACAAAAGGAGAAGGGAATGGTGAGGGGGGGAGGGAATCAGGTCCAGCATTCTTCTCTCCCTCTGAGGCCTGGACCAAGGCAGATGGACCAGAGGGAGGGCTCTTCCTCTTCAGGCTAGCCCCTGATGGAACTGGGCCAGCCTACTCTCTCCCTCAGAGGCCGAAAGATGACAGTTAGGGAGGGAGGAGCCTCCTTCTTCAGGCTAGCCCCTGATGGAACTGGGCCAGCCTACTCTCTCCCTCAGAAGGCCAGTTGAACTCTTGGCAAATCCACAGTGAGTAGCTATCAGGGTGTGGTTGCCTTAGTTGGTGCAAATTCAGGCCACAGCTAAATAATATTAGCCATGTTGGCAGGAAGTCCAGGGGAATGGGTGAATGGATACAATGGTGTACATTAATATTTGTGGGTACAGTTATGTCCTTGGCTAGAATATGAACCGCTTTAGTATGCCTGCAGGCTTGTGTATCCTTGATGAGCTTTTTTATTTTCTCACTCAGACTGATTTTGAAATACCTACATGTTCCTGTATAATTTTAAGAGCTGCTTGTGGGGCAGCCTGATGGTTATAGAGATTTTTATTTTAAAGCCCCAAGTATCACTGATTATGTAGATCTATGGCAATTCTCAGTTACAAACTTTTAACCTTCGTCTTTTAGCCGTTCCATTTGTAGAGAAGCTTATTCCGCTCTAATGCAGTGCAAGATTTGTAGAGGGTTGGGAAGAATAGACAAGAAGTAGAGCTGGAGTACTAATGCATGATATAGGCTATGATATAAACTGTAGCGTTGTTGTGTGTTGACCTGAGTCCATCCTTAGACTGGATGTGATGGATACTGCGGCTTTTAATCAGCTGCACTAATCCTCTGAAGCAATATATCAGCCTCCATTTTGCTGATAGCACCTTGGTGTCCTTATCAGGGTTAGGTTTGGCATCCCAGTTGTATGTTGTGAAAATCAAGATATTACCTGTAGGTTACATGGGCTCCTGTTAGGAAAATAGCTAAAGAAGCCAGTTAAGGGTTGAAGGCATGCATTCTCTTTCCTGGTTCTGCTCAGTGTCCAAGGTCACATGGAAAAGGCATGCAACTCACCTGCCTAATGCCTCAGTGTTCCCCCCATGTATCAGGGGTAATAGTACTAAAAGCACTTTGTAAAATCCTTTCAGAGTCTACTGAGAAAGTTGCAAATGCTGACTAATATTAGTAGTTGTAGTAATGTGGTAGTAGTCATAGTAGTAGTAGTAGTAGTAGTAGTATTAAAAGAATGCCCTTTCCCCTAAGGGACAAGAGCAAATTCTACTTCCAGGTTCTTCCCCATACAGTGGGATACTTGGTGCACAATCCTGTGTGTATTTCACTCAAAAGTCCCACTGACTTCACTGGAACTATCTTCCAAGTGCATTTCGGATTTGCGGCCCCAAACCTCACTTTGTCAGGTTTTCTTTATAAAGATGGTACTCTGTTTTGTGACAGGTTCAGGAAATGTGGGTGACAACCTAAGCCGTGGAATGATTTCTGCTTATTTGCACAGAATTTCCTCCTGCTGTGCTTCCTGAGATTCCTTTGGTTCATTTAAAATAAAGAGAGGTCTGGTCATTTATACTATTGTTGTTAAGCTTATGACTATTTTAAACATATCAAATTACCTTATACTGAGTCAGGGCCATTCCTCCCTTTAGTCCAGTGCTGTGTCTTGTGTGCAGCTGCTTATCAAGGTCTTGGGTAGAGACCCATTTTGTGGGATCTTTTTATTTGGACCTGAAAATGCTACAAGACTCTAAAGGTGTCAGTAGAGGCAAGAGAAGTAATGATGTTTTTACACATGGTGCTTCAGTTGTTCTGCTGAGTCCTTTTTGTGCTATTTATGTGAACATGAAGGAATTATATAGAGAGCTTTTTAATGCCGAGTAAAAGGTTTGAATTTACTCTGGAGAAGTATATGTAATGAAAACAAGAATTTTGGCTAACAAGTTTTACATTCACATTTCAAAGTGGTTTCATCAAAAGGGAAAGCGGCAACAGCACACTTTCAGGTGCATGGGTGAAAAGGCCCATCATCATTTTCTCTAGAAATAACAACTTCCAGGGTTTTTAAAAATAAAAAATGTAAGATTGATTTCCCATATTTCTTCCAATTCAAAAATAAATTTAGGATTATTCATTTATTGTGGTGGGGAGAGAAGTGGACTGGCTTCCTCTCCCCATGCTAACTATCTATGGGACTCTTACTATTTATTTCTTAGATGTAAAGATCCCTGAGAATTATCCTAGTAACTTCCTTGAGAGCATCCTCCATTCCAAGGTCCATAGAGATTTAATTACTCATGGTATCTGTAACTGGGTTTTCCCTTGGCAAGCCCATTTTACTAAGGTGAAGTGTTGTCAGTGCTCCCTGTAAGTGTGGAAACTCCCACAGATGAAACGATAACATTTGTATACTTTAAAGCTAAACAGATTTGCGTCTTGTCTGTGCCTGGCTGAGAGATTTCGTACCCCTGTGTGTGCAACATTGAGTTCTTTTGGAGAAAGTTGGCATGTGAGTGCAGTAAGTAAAAATGGATAGATTTAGTCAGCGTCTCAACAATTGTGCAACCATGTTGAGAGGAAGCTTGGAAATTTTGGTTCTTGCTTAATGGACCTCTGCTCCACATTGTAAGTCATTGCTTGAAACTTGTGTGGTGGTTTGGAGCAACTTGTCCTCTAGATCAGTACTATTCAAAGTGGTGGTCCATGAGCCTTCAGCTGTCAGTTCAGGTGTCAGTCACTGTAGAGTTTCCAGGAAAGAAAGAAACAACTGTTCCCAATGGATACAAATATGGTACCACACTGGGGAGGGAGCCCTGTTGGTCCCCACATCAAATAGCTTTAAAAAGAAGCCCCTTAATTTGTAATGGATGTTCCTCCAGTAATAATTTCATGGGAAATCAGCTACTGTGAATGCCACCAAGATATTAGTGTAATTAAGCTACACTACATTGTTATGTGTTTCAAAGGCAAGGGATGAGTAACTGATTTTCCAGTGTCTTCCACCTGTTATTGGGATGTTCAAACATGGAAGGTCCCATTTTGTTGTGAAAGAGGATATATGTATTTGTATTAGGATTTGAATACGTATGGGCATTTTAAAAATTGGCTATTTGCCCAACACTATTAATGTTTATTAAGATTTAAGTGAGCAAAGGAACCCAATCTGATGCACACTTTATTAGGAGCAAGTCCTTGTGATTCCTATAGGACATGCTTGCAAGGAAATATGTATTGAATGATATTTTGGCTTGCTGAAGGTCACACTAGGTTGATATGAACCCTACCAGATAAAATGGGAGTATGTGTTTATCCCTAGTGCAATAATAATAACAGTTGTGTTTTCTTGGTCACAGATACATCCTTGGAATCCTTGAGACCTGAGACTTTTAAATTTTGACAAGCTTGCTAGATGTTTAGATATTTCTCAATTTAATATCCTTTTTATTTTCAAGAAAGTAGATTTGCATGCTGTCACGGTCAAAATTATTATCAGTGATATTACAGCTATCCCCATTGTAACGCTTCTCCTGATATTCTTGTTGTTGTTATTATTATTTTTTGTGAAAGTCCTAGGGGTACAGCAAAATGCATTAGGGAAAATATGAAAGAACACCGGCAGCGAGAATGTCTTTCATTGTGGTCTACCACAGTTTTTGTTCCCTTCCCGTCCTCCTTTTTTGAGAATGCAAATGGAAACAATTACAGTATATCATTATTTCCCCCTGCTTCAATGCGTTCACAGTTTGTATAGCTTATACAGCTTTGATTCATCAAGGCAATTTCAGTCCTCGGATCGTGGATGGTTTTCCACTGCAGGCTTAATAGAACTGTATTTCTTTATTTATTTTCCTTTCTCCTTTCTGATCAGAACTTGGAGGGAGGGGGTTTTGAAGAATTAAGTGAGATGCTGGCATGCATTGAATCAATTACAGATTTCATCCACTTGAACAAGGCATTGCATGTTGACAGTTCTTGAAGACTGCATGAAGAGTTTCTGTCTATTGTGGTAGATGCTGCTAGACTTTGGGCCCAAACAGACAGGCCAAAAGAAAGCTGCTTTGGATTACTTTGGAGATATGCTGTTTAAATGGCGCATGTGTCCTAAGAGGTCAGAAGCCACACCAAAGCCATGCTCCAATCCTAAGGACTGCAGTGTAGCTTTGACACAGCTTCTGGCCTCTTAAGATATGTGCGTCATTTAAACAGCATACTTCCAAAGTAACCCAAAGCAGCTTTATTTTGGCCTGTCTGTTTGGGCCCATTGACAGGCTGAGTCTACCCTTTCCGAATGCAACTATGACATCATGTTCATCTGAGCATTTAGCAATGATCAAAAGGGATGGCATATCATGGTATTTTACTGTAATGCGCAAATTGTACAGTATTTGCAGAATGAGAGAGAGAGAGAGAGAGAGAGCGAGAGCGCAACTACAGGTAGTAGTTTGTAAAATCTAGTTACCTGTTTAAAATAACAAAGCTTTCTATAACTGGAGGAATTTTAACTTTCAAGCTCTTCCCTTGTTTTGTAGCCATCCTCATGGTAGAAGGTTCTTGGGCATGATCTACAGGCCTACAGAGCTTCCCGTACTGGCCTAGGTCCTCCTCTCCTTGTCCATCCTCTCAGCTGCAGAAAATACATACACTCCAGATGTCCTGATTCAACAGGGACAGTCTCAATTAATGCTCTGTCATCCCACTTGTTCAGCTGCTTTTAAAATGTCCCACTTTCTCTCTCCTCCTCCTCCCACTATCCTCTTTCATGCTCAGCTTCTTTTTATTAATTTATTTTTATGCAATAAACATTTCTTGAAGAGTTACCATACTCAACATGAATTTAAAAATAAATATATAAAGGCAAACAAAACCATAAAATGAAACTTATAAACATTTGCAATACAATACACTGCCTTACATTACCTTAACATTAAGAGTAAACAATAAAAAAGACCTCCCAAACCTCTAACTTTCTGAACATTTCTTCATAATTATATCACTTTTATCTCTATTCCAATTCTAATATTACTCGGTCTTCTTGAGTTCAAAGTGCCAAAGTAGTTTGAACTCATTTATCTCAGCAGAGGGAGAAAAGATAATTTTGCCTTTCCCAGTAGACTCTGGCAAAAGCAAACTGCTGCAGCCTCGCAGTTTGTGTGTTCTGTCTCATTAACCATTTTTGCCACCTTGACAGCACTCTAATGTTACTTGGCCACACATGTCCCAGTTTTAATCTGTGAAATGTTGGAGGGTACTCCATTTACTTCATTTACTTCAGTGGCAAGCCTTTTTTCAAGTCTAATTGAACTATGGAGGGGGGAATGGGATCATAGCTGGGCAACAAAGAATTAATAATTAATCCTCTTGTCCTTCAGCCCCTTCCTTCCATAAATATCGTGCCACAATAGGTAAAAAGATATTTCAAAACCTCATGGAGGATGTTTTTCAAGACTTTTCCAAGCTGAGGAGGACAGAACTAGGGAGGACTGGCACAGCGACGACTTGTTTTGAAGACAAAGTACACATGGAATATGGCCAAGGCTTTTTAATGCTCAGTCACCTGGCCCGAATGCAGCATGGACTCCTAGAACCTCCATACTTTAATAAAAAATTAATAGATTAAATTAAAAGTATTAATTAATTGATAATTTTAATGGCAGTTAGGCATGATAATCTATGGCAGCAAAAAACAAAGACTGATTTTATCGTGGCAGAAGATTTTTTGGACTGCAATCCTCTGATATTTGATAAAGTATGCTGCAGCCCACAAAAGTATGGGCCAAACAAAATTTGTTGGCTTTTAAGGTGCCGCTGGACTTTTGCTGGAAGTTAGATAAGTTTTCAGTAGCTATCTCATCTTTAAAACTGAAGTTACCCAGAACAGTCATTCAGATCAAAAGCTGTTCAGTGCTTTGAGGGCAGAATAAGGCAGTACAGTTCCCCATTACCACAACCACTCTGGGTATAAAAGCATGATTAAGAAGGGTCTTGCTGGTTCAGGCCAAAGGTCCACCAGATCCTCCATCCTTCTTCCCACCTAGACCACATATATTCCCACAAAGGCTACAAACAGGGCTTGGAGGCAGCAGCATGTTCCCCAAGCTTCCCCCCAGTGTTTGACATTCAGTGACCTACTACCTCCAAATCTGGAGGTTCTACTTTACTGGACAACAACTCCAGGTATTTTTATAATCCTGTTTTAAGAAGTCCCTCTTTTAATAGAGGTAATCACTATATCCTGTGGAACGCACAGTTCTTCAATTAAGATTGTGAAGTTAAGAGAACTGGATGGAATTAGTTGACCAATACTGTCCCTCTTTGTTTCAGTGATGGACCACTGCCCAGGCAACCAAATACGTTTTAATAGAGGACACTGGAAGTGGAGGAGATAGTATTTATTTCCTTGCACCCTCTTCATGGTACCTGAAGCACTAGGCTGCAATCCAGGACTTGACAGTAGTGTTGCTTAAGCAATTAATGAAAAAGGAATGTATATGATGACCATATAGATATAAATATATACATATATACAGAAAAAATATAGGAGGTTAGATGTATTTACAGGAAACTGATATATTTGCATGTAAAAAGAATGTTTGGTACTTATAGGGAGGCGGTTAGGCTTGATAGGGAGTGGGGTGGGGAGAAGGCAGTATGTGACTGGGAACTCGGTTGGGGAGGGCGAAAGCAAAAAACAATCAAGGGTAGGTCCTGGGAGAAGCATAGGGTTGCTTTCTTTGGCTTTTCTGTGTTACAAGGATGCAAGGTCCATCTACATAAAATCTAGTCAGAAGAAATTTTTTCTTAATGGTGGTGCATCTTTGATACACCTGAATTCTGGAATAAAAATGATCGTTCTTCGCCATACCTCTTCCACAGCGACCCTGCTGAAAATACTTCAGATGACTCCACACAGTGAGATGGCTGCCCTCACTGGTATGTTATGGAGGACGTTGGTATATTCTATCTCACGGTCCATTCTAGAAGGGAACAAGGGCTGTATTTGGAGTTAGAAATGTCTTGTGCCCATTGTGTTAGTTTGCTGAAGGAACAGGCAGGAAAGGGCGATTTTTCAGCAAGTTGGAGATAGTAGGAAAGATTAATGCCACAATGTGTAGACATAATAATCCCAGGACCTACTTTGTCTAGGTTTTGCACATTTCTGGAAGGCTTCAAAAGTGGGAAAAAATAGTGTAGGAGTTTGTTGTGTTCACCATGCAGGAAGGATCCTTTTTTCATACCACTATTGTAGAAAATATCCTTACATGATTTTTTAAAATCATATTTGAACATGGTTGGTTTCCCATGACGTTCCTTCACATATCTTGCTTCAAATTGTACCCAAGGGAGCAAGTCTACTTTAATTCTATTTGTTTGTTTAACTATATTCTGTCTCCTGTCCAAGTGTGTCCCCAGGCAAGGTTGAATTAACTCCTCAGTCAGTAGAATTTGCTTCAATTTGGGGGGACATATTGACTGGACCTCAGGATTTTCAATCGTCTGGTAGGACTGTATGGACCCAAACTGTATCCACTCCCTTGGTGCCTTTTAAATTTTTGAAAGTGGTTGAAGGATATAACTGATTATGATAGATACAAATTTCATCCAAGAAAGACAGTAAACATTTGAAAGTCTGGTTATTCTTCTGTTTCTTGATTTATCTGAGACAGGTGATGAGAACTGGGAAAATGTGGCATGAATTTTAAATTGCATGAACATATAGTTATTACAAAGCCTTCACATGTTTCTTAGCATATGACCAAGGCCTCTATGAATGTATAGTTTGCTTTTCCATAGACTGTTAACAAATATTCTGTTTCTATTGACAAAGCAAAAATGGTTATATTTCTATTGCTAAGGAAATGCAATCCTTCACCATAATCCTACAATTGTGTCCATTTCAACTGTGAATGCTAGGATATGGTTGCATATGCGTCATGGGACTTGTTTGGTCAAAGCCCTTGAATGTTGCTGGTGAAGAGATGATTATTCATTCTTTTCTTGCCCGTACCATTTTGTGACCTATTTTGAACATCTTTTAGAGACTGAACATTCACAAACTATTCACCAAGTGCAATACAGTTGCTCCAAGATGGTGGTGGGGAAGAGAAGTACCAGATGCCAGTCAGGAGGACACCTGGCACAATAACCTTTCCATTTTGTGAAACATCTGAATTTTTAGAATATAATGCTGTCATGAAAGGTCCAAGTATAAATAATGCTTAAATCTTTTAACTACTGTATGTAATTTTCAGACGTAAGCGTTCCCAGGCCCATATCCAGTCACAGATACTGACTGACTTCATTGAAAAAGCCAATCCCCCAAGACAAAAACCCATGTTTCTGAATACTCTTCCTGCAGATGGAGAGGATACTGGATAACCCTTTATCAGCTTCATCACCTTTATATGTATTGAAGTTGATGAACTTAAAAGATAGGCATCCAAACGCAGTTGACAGGTTTAAATGGATTGTGCTGCAGTCCATCATTATCATCATCACCATCACTTCAAATGGTGATGTGCATGTTTTTTGAAGGTGTACATTTTCTCCATTTCTTGTATGTACTAAGTCATATGAATGAATACAGGGAGGTGTTATAGATTATTTTAGAATGTATGCAGGTTTAAGTGACCCTCATGTCCCAAATCCAGAGGGCTCTGGTAGTTTTGATATGTGCATGGTACAGGAGGGCTGTAAGCAATGAGAGGGGAGGGAGGGAAGGAAGGGGTCAAATGAATGAGGAAAGGGTCAAGAGGGGTGGGATCAGAGAAATCAGGAATTGCAAGCATGACTTATAGTGGCAAGCTTTTTAAAAGAAAATAAAACAGAAGAATAAACATTGGGAATTGGAGGTGGGGCTGGTTCTGGAAAGTCCCTGTTCTCCACCAGACTAGAAGCTTGCTCACAGGCACAACTGTCAGCTGTATATGTTTCAGGCAGACTTTTACAAATGCCACATATTCAAGACTTTTTGTGCACACATCCTGCTGCTAAATTGGAGAGTTAAGGCTTGGCTTGGCTTGGCTTGGCCTCTCTGAAATTTCTACCGTGACCCAGATGAGTTCATGGTCAAAGGTACATTCTAGTGTTGGCTTCAGATGCAGCAAGGGGTTGTGAGAACTGTTTGGATATAATGTTAATATTACTTCCCATAAATGCTAATCCAAGTCTATTTGAGACAGGGGGAAGCCCCCCAGTCTCCTTTTAGTTCTACACATACAGCTGCTTTGAGGTTAACTTAGCCTTGCATAGGACATTCCTATTCGAAACAGACAACTAGTTCATCTAGCTCAGTATTGTCTACACTAGTTGGCAGCAGCTCTCTAGCATTTCAGATTGGATTCTTTCCTAGCCATGCCTGTTTACCCAGCATTAACCTGGGACCTTTGGCATGTGGTACGGATGCCCTACTACTGGGTTATAGCTCTTTCATTACAATCCAACCAGTCTCATAAACCTCTTTGGCTTTATCTAAAGGTATGTCTGCACTGCTAAAGGTATATCTGTAGTACAGCCTTAGTTGTTCTTCAGCAGTTACTTCATGTCTCAAGACATTGCTGGTTGAGTTCCATGGTGCAGAATACAGCCACCTAAAAGAGATTTCTTATCATCCCCATTGAATAACCATCCCCAGATTTCTTGGGAAGCCATGATTATTAAAGGTACATGGAATGGATACAACTTTGTAGTGTGCATTAGCCTGTTGTTCTACTACAGCAATGCCTGTAGGTTTTCCAGCATCAAAAAACCCTGTTTTGGGACTGGTTTCTTGCTCCATGTACAAATTATCCCCTTGTGCATCAGAAAGGACACCTTTGAGGAACTGGCAAAGGGTTTGAGAGACGAGTCCCAGTTTCTGTACAACCTTTGGATACACACTCTCCGTGTATTCCAGTACGTCATTGTATATAAAAGTATATAAATAAAAGTTTAATTTCTATTTTAAGGGGTGGGGATGGGAATAAATAGAAGACTAGAAGAAGAAGAAGAAAACTATTTAAAAGACTAGCAAGTAAATATGTGTTTGAAAATTCAGCAAGGCTGTTAGAGTGAAGCAAAGCTAAAGAGCAGGAGCAGAACAAGTATTTTTTCAAGATATATATATATAAAATTATATATAAATATATATAAAACAAACCACTGTGTTGATGCTTAGCATTCTCCACTTCCTCATCTATCCTCATATCCTAACCATGTGGTTCACTTTATTTTTATACCTGCACTTAAACATGTTCTGAATAATAGAGTTTCTTAGCATACGTTGTGAGCTTTGAGAGAAAAGCAGCTTCCTTAGAGGTCAGGGTAGAATCAGTACCACAAGACATGTCTTTAAGGCATCATCTAGATCCTCTATGGATTAGAGGAGATTCTTTTTTGTCTTTCCTGGAGTGCTGGGAAAGATAGGCTGAGGAGCCAGAAGGTATGTTTGCATTTTTAGTTCATGGACTCTGTGGTATTGCATTCCTTGCTTATGGACAGAGCTGTGTCTGTAAGACCTGTTTTCTGCACATGTCCTGTGAAGCCACAGCATGTGGTATTTGAACTTTTGAACATGTGTATGTAGTTTTAAACACACATACAGATATTTCTAGCTCTTATAGTTGAAAAAATATACTTGAAAGTAATATCTGGTCAGAGAAATCTTTAATTTAAAAATGATTTTAAATTATTTTAGGTCTACCACGGAGGGTAGAAACATTTCAGATCTGCTTTCCTTTTACGTAATTTAGATTGATGGACAACTTTGGAAGACTTTTTGTAGGTCACACAGCCCTGGCTTTGGTGCCACTTATCTGTTCCATGATTTTAAAGTGTTGTTAATATATTGGGTTTTTTAAAAAATGGAATTGCAGTAGTGTAGAAGATTGCTGGCGATAGAAGGGAGGGAATGGGGAAATCTCCTTCTAAGGGTGGTGGGATAAATACGTAGGAAATGTAATGCAAAGAATCATAAGACTTCTGTAGCTTTGTGTGTGATCTCCTTTCAGTATTAGAATCCATTTCTGTTGTGTGCCCCATATCACTTGGGGTCCAAATGTGAAAATTGCTTGTAACCATGAGCTTCTGATGTGCAAAAGTGCAGAATCTGGTGCTGCTTCTATATGTGAAGAGCTGCTGTGGTTTGTTCTTTTAAAAAAAATCAAACTCAAAATAAGTGAGTATAGTTGTAGTTCTACTTGTGGTACCATCTCAGATTAATAGAGAGTTATGGTCATCAGTTGAGGAGTGGGGAATTAAATAATTGACAAAGCTTTCTGGCCCTGCTTGTAAGAACTATGAAAAAAGAAACAGCAGTTTCCTCGACATTTGTAAGGACAGAATTGGCATTACAAGAAAGCCTACAGAGAGCACTGTGATTTCTTGAAGAGACTTCTCCAGATGAGAAGAGTCTCCAAAAGGCTGGTTTAACATAATCATCACAATAAAACAGAGTTGTGCATAGTGGGGGAGCTTGTGGGGAAGGAAGACAAATGATCAAAATGTTACGTCCTGCGGCATCACTTCAGTTGATTCTGCTGATAGATGGTCCACCAGTTTGTACTAGCAAACAAGTTGTTTCCATCTTCTCTCTCCTTCATCCCTTTGGGGCCATTTATGGCTGTCAGGAGTTCTCAGCCTCTGCCTAGAGGTTGCGTTATGTCCCAAATTCAATAGATGCTTTAGGAACGCCAATTCTGTACCGTAACCTTATGCTTTCCTAAGCTTCCCTGTATAGTTATCCTTATGGAATGTTTGTTAGGAATGTTTATTAGTATACAGGGATTTGGAGAGGAGTTGGGGCAATGAAAGATGCCATACCTGTTGACATCTGGAAATTGTGACTGTCTTCACCTGTTTCCTTCTCCATAAAGGAACAAGGAAATCCAGGGCATTTCAATTTTTCTCCACACATAGGAAAGAAGGAAAGTTACTGTTCTGCTAACTCTTTGAAGAGTCTTCAAAATTTAATGGAAGATGTTGATGGAGAAGGTATAATCTGTATCTCTTCTTAATGAAATTTTGTTGCACAAGCTCAGCATCCATACAGGCATTATATCAAAATCTGAAATGGTATTGCCTCTTACCATTGCCTCCTTCTATTTTGCAGCTGAGTTAGCCAGAGCCAGAATCCTGTTATGGTGTTGCCTTGAATTCTGCCAAAAAGGATGAATGCAACTCAGTTTACAATTTGAGACTGCCGTCAAAACAGCAATTGGGAACCTGTGGTAGGTTTCACCAGATTTGCACCCACAATGCTAATTACTGGGATCCAAGGCAATATTAACAAAGCTTTTTAAGAGGCTGTGACTATTCAGCTTTTGATAGAAGTACAGAGGTATCATATTTAGGTTGCTCATCAGAGGTTTCATGGGGAAGCATGTGTCTTGTGAATCTAAAATCTGGTACTGACTCTTAAAGGCTGCACTAGGATTACCACATCCTTTAAAAGTTTGTACTGGATTTTGAATCTGAAGGTGGTGTAGTTTTCTGCCATGCTAAATGGGTGCTTTTGACCTGACATGTTCAAGGGGGTTTTCTCAGAAGATTGGCAATCCCACACATAAATACACACAGTCTCTCATGTGAGCTGGACCTCCTGTTGTACATCTTAGCAGAAGAATATTTAAGTCAGTCTCTCCTTAAAGAGACTGTCCCTCCTTACAAGAAAAACCTCAGATTTTATGAGTTCCACCACATTCTTTACTTGCTAACTTCTCTGGTAGGAGAACGGCATCTGAGGAAAGAGAGTGTTTGTATTTAATAATATCTTATTACTTTTATACCACACAAAAAGATTGCTACCGCCGCCACCAAAAACTGGGAAGATCATCATAAGAGATGGCTTTATGTAAGCACAGGTAGATGACATTTTCAAGCTAAAGCAAGAATGTAATGTATTCAGGAGACAGGCATGCTCCTCAACAGTGCAGTGATAATTCTCTGCTGTTTTCTATTTATCTTCTCTTTCTGCCCTCCTACACACACAGGTAAATATAGAAAGGTAGAGTTTTCCAGTTTGATCCTTTGCTCAGACCATGTTGCTTAAAAATGGGGGAGGAAACTGTTGAGAAGGAGTGTCGTCTCTTCTGTGGGACCTCTGGCTTCACTGTTTAGCAAGACAGTGGGAATAACAGGAACGTGTCTCAGCTACCTGTGTACATAGGGGAGTTTCCATTCAAACTGTGTAGCAAAGCAAGAGCAGGACTTCCATTTCTTGCTTCCATGGCTTGTTCCACTGTTACAGGAGGAAAGCAAATCTATTGTTAAGCATTTGCAAAGCACACTTTCCCCATTAACTCCCTTCAATGCCAAATATAAACCAGCCAGCATTTGGTTTCTCACTGTTTGCATTTGGGGATGTAACTTTGAAGATGCCTCATTTTCTGACTCTCAGACATCTGGTTTTTCACCTGTTGTGCGGGACCTTCCTCTCTGTCCCCATTTCCCTTGTGACTTTTTGGGAGATGCTGATTTGCATGAAATTAAATGATAAACTGCTCAGTGAAATTGAATGATAAAATGATAGGTGAGAAACGCTGCTTAAAATAGTCAAGAATGGGTCATGCAGGGAGCATCCAGTTATCCATACTGACTGTGTTCATAACGTCATGAGTCCAAGATCAGAATCAGGTGCATGGGCGGCTTCTCTCAGATTTGACCCTTGTTGCTTGTGAGAGCTCTCCTTATGTCCCATCGATGGCATTATAAACTGCAAGGTCACTCACTGCTAATAGGGAGAAGCGGATGGCCATGTGGGAACTTTCTATTTCATTGGCCTTTCAGTAAGGCTACTGATAATTCTCAAGCCCAGCTCTGTGATTGAAAAAGAGACTTCTTTTGAGGACTTAACATGTTTTTCAGGAAGACGTCCATTCGCACTTTCCATTTCAACTACTGAAACCAAGACCTGGACCTTTCTGGCCAACCATACTGACTTATTTGTACCCATATGGAAAACCCTATTAGTAGATGAGACTGTTTTTTTGTAAGCACTTTGCATCTAGTTATAGGAATGGAAGACAGAAGCTAATTAATTTAAATAGAAAGTTATGATCAAAATCTAATATCACTGTCTTATATCAGTGCGTGGAGACTTTGGTCTCTGCCTATCTCTAATAAAGTTCTAAAGAACACTTTGGTTTTCTCTGTGTCGAATCCATAGAACTTTTTTCCATAAGGTGCTATTACATTTTTGGAGACTTTTTTGGCTCATTAAAATGTCCCCACCTTGAAGTCTTTCCTACTGATTTTAACTGACTTTAACCCTCAAAGACCATTCAACCTCGATTCCATTTCTTGAATGTTGAGTATTTCGATGTATAACCCATGTTAAGGTGCTTTTTGGTGCTGTTTTAAATGTAGCCAGTGCGGGGGACAGGCTTGACTTAAATAAAACCAATCAGATCGACACTGTCCTGCTCCCTCCACTAGGTTTTTCAATTTTTATCATTGTGTTTTTGTTATTGGGTTTTAAATACAGGCCAGTAGTGCTTACTACTGTGCTGAAAAATCTGTGTTGATTGACACACTTCAACTTACTTAGCTCTTGGGTTAATACGTATACAGTGTAACAATATACTGATTTTATTTTTATTTTTATTTTTTAGAAATCTAGGATTTAAAAAAATGAACAGGTGTATATGTCAAAAAATATCATTCATTGCGAGCCAAGATGGCATCTAGAAGGTGAATTTTGAACTTCTGATAACTCAGAAGGATAACCGTTTAAAAAAAATGTAGAAGGGAAAAAGAAAATCCTATTTTTCAGTATATCTCTGTTTTGTTTTTTTTTCCGTAAATGATTGCAAAATAAAATCCAAGATACGATGGTGCTGTACCAAAGCCTTATATGAGACTTATTCTGATATATATATATATAATCTCTCTGTATCTGCATTGTTCCTCTCTGCCTTCTGTTTTGTAAAGGCCTGTAAAATACCAGTGGGAAAGGAATTTGGATTGGGAGCTGGCCTTTGGACTTCTGCCAGCATTGCTGCTTTGCCTCTTGGGGACTGTGGGGCCATTTCAGGCATTCAAAGGAAGTCTGGAGCCAGGAAGTACAAGTGACTTACAGTTCCAACAGCCAGTGCTTCCGAACCTCATGATAAGTGAAGAGATGCGTATCTCCTCCTCTCACTGAACCATATCTAGATGTGTGTGGGGTGGGGAGATGGAAGTGCATATGCTTCCTCTCTTCCCTTCTCTAGATCACCTAATGTGGTTCTAAAGGTGAAGTGGAATGAAGCCCCAGCATCACTGCTGCTGACATTTCTCTTTGTGGAACGCAAGGACCTTTGAGTTTGGAGGCAAAGGACTGGTCACCATGCAGACTTCGGTCTTTTCCTGTCACTTCCATCCTGTCTTCCCTCTCAGGTCCTCTGTTGATAGTGAAGGGTGCAAAGGGAATTTCCCCCACAACTGGGTGCTAATGAATTTTGTGGGGTGAGGAGAACAGGTAACCTCACAAGTTTGGGTGAAAGCTCTACTTTGTTTTCTTCCTGGTTTTCTTTCCCAAGTTAGAGATTGACCAGAGAAGAATCAGAAAGTGGCATTTCTGGGTATGAATGTAAACCAGCCTAAAAGCGGTTCAACCATCATGCTTCACAGCAGACGCACCCTGAGAGAGAGTAGTGCCATCAAGAGAGATGGAATCCCTACAAAGAATACAGGTATAGGGCCCATTGCTGGAAGCCTTGGCAGTTTCAAACTGGTGAGGAAGCAATAAACCAAATCTTATAGGAGGCTCTTCCTGGCACCAATGGATCAGTCGATCTTAACACGAAAGGGGGAAAAATGGTTCTGAGAGTGGCAGAACCCTGTGAAGATTAACATCTAGCCATCTGGGTTATGTTGGTTATTGGGGCTTTAGTTTTCCAACACAGTTCATGTCTATCTCGTGGCCAAAGATAACATAGACCATGCCTTCTGCTCCCTGGGTCCCTTCTACTGTTTCTGCCCTTCCATAGAGAGAGCTATCCCACTTGGCTTCTTACCAGAGACAACTCCTAGCCATGTCTGGTTTGGGGACTTTAAGCAATAAACCCACTTTGTCTGCCGCTGATGTTGGCCCCCATTAGGCATTTGGTACGTTGACAATGAGTTGGACTTAGTAGCCCCTGCCTTAAATGTGAACGGCACACCCGTAACCTCTTTTACCTGCTGGTATTTTAAAAGCCTACTAAACAAAATCACTTCCAGTAACATTGCATGTTCATAGATTACTTCACCTCTGCCCCTCCTCTTTTTTATTTTTTAAAAATGTACCCGGTAAAGAAAATTATGGCAGTGTTGCAATGTTACGTAAAACTAGCCATTCGATAGGAGAATGATGGATTTCGGAACTGGTTAAAATAATAATAACATTTAATTGCTCCACATGTAACATTACTCTGCTTCAGAAATGTTTTGTATTTTGATATAAATAAACATTTGCAAAAAAGATCCTGGTGTGTGAATTGGTGGATTTCTTTCTGTCTGTGTGTGTGTGTTTGTGTGTATCCTGGTGTGTGAATTGGTGGATTTCTTTCAGTATTTTCCTCTCTAACTGGAGAGGAACAGGTTGGATTTGAACAGGAGAAGGAGTTCCAATGTCTACTGAGGAGTTCATTGCAAATTAAACACATCCACATCTGATAAATCTAATGAAATGGGCTGCAGTGTCTACAAAAGCTAGTGCAAAATAGAACTGGTCTTCAAAGTGCCGTAAGACTCTTGTTTTGACACAATTTATGGTGTTCATTTGCAGATTATGTATTTGATATGTAAATCTTAATTATAACACACACACACACACAGAGTTCTCAAGAACATCTCTGAAATGTAATCTGGCTCTGAACCTAAAAAGGTTCTCCACTATTGATGTACAAATTGGAACACTGAATTAGGAATAAAGCCATGGGCCCAAATCCTGACCCAACATGAAGATGACTGTGACATAATTTTTAGGCATCCTGGATGGTGTTGCGGTGTTAATGATAATGTCATTAAATATCCGTATTTCCCTTGCTTTTAATTCTGTGCAGCTATTAAATGAATAAATGGCTTAAAACAGGGTTGGGGATCATACAGACCTCCAGATGCCAGACTGCAATTCCCATCGTTCTTCATTATTAACTGTGCTGCCTATGGCTGCTGGAAAATATATTGTTACAATATCTAGTAAACCACATAATCCTTGTGATGGTCTTTAAAAAAATAATACAAAGTTTCAGGCTGTGTCATGGTGACAGCGAGTATGATGTAGTGGTTTGAGCATTGGACTATGACTCTGGAGAGCAGGTTTCAAATCCCTGTTTGGCCATGAAAACCCACTGGGTGACCTTGGGCAAGTCACAATCTCTCAGCCTCAGAGGACGGCAATGGTGAACCCCCCTCTGAAGAAACTTGCCAAGAAAACTCTGTGATAGGTTCACCTTCAGGTTGCCACAAGTTGGAACTGACTTGAAGGCCAACAACACACACCTATGTATGTATGTATGTATGTAGGTTTCTGTACAGGCTCTTCTGCAAGAAAGCCAGCCAATAGGTATCTGGTTTTCCACCATCTCTTTGTGACATCATGGTTACTTAGGGAATGCTTTGTGCCTAGTTACACAATAATGTCTTTCTGCCACAATGCCCAGTGCACACTCTGCTGGAATTCTCACTCAAAGAACACACAGGTTTCTTATGGCAGATGAGAACCAGGGCTGAGCCAAAGAGAATCCCTCACCCTGGCCAGTAAGCATGCCTTAGGATGATCATCACTACATGGACTGCATTTGTTGTCTTCCGAAAAGCTACGGGGCCACCTTTCCCATCCTTCAAGGCTCTAGTAAGGATAAAGGATCCAGCTTGGGTGCTCAAAACGGACTGAGAGGTGGGGTGGTACTCAGGGGTAATCACACAACTGAGCCTCTTGAATTCTCTTTGCTTCTCTCCATTCCTTTAAGGACAATGATGTCATTGAGACAGAGGCTGTGTCTGTACTGGAGCATTGGCTGAAAAAGGTGAGTTCGACCATTCTGGAATGGTCACTGCATTGAAATTCCACCCCATGAGGTCTGCTCTAAAGGGATCCTGATCTACAGAGCTTGGGAAACTTCTTGTTTGGGGTCCCAGAAGATCCCCAACCGCCATGGCCAATCCTGGCTGGTTGTATGCCAAAAAGGAACTTCTCCAAGTTTAAGGTCCTGATCCAGCTCAAGTGAGTCATGGGAAGGCATGGATATAGATGCACGGTGTATTGCAACAGCCTTGTGTATTGCACTGTTAACTACTGTTGACCTCCCTCACCGGCTCTGGAAAGTTATGCTGACTTATATGACTTATACTGAGTTTGTACCGACTAGGTTTCATCTCAGTATTTTCTGACTCCAGCAGTGGTTCAACATGGCTCCAAAACACGCTGCTGAAATAGTTCAGTTTGAGACTGCTTTCACGGCTTTGGGAACTCAGCTATTTCACTATATGAGGACTATATGATATAGTCTGTAGTTGTTGTCACCTTAAGTAAAGAAACCTTACTGGTTAATCCTTGGCTTTTTAGTCAATCAATCAATGAATACACCTACTATTAAAAAAGATTTCTGAACTCAAAAGGACCCCCCCCCCCCCCGTATTTTCTCTTAGTTTGCATCTATAGTGTAGAAATAATGCAGTTTGACACTACTTTAACTACCACAGCTCCATTCTCCAGAAGCCTGGCATTCATAGTTTGGTGAGGCGCCAGCACACTTTGTCAGAGAAGACTAAAGACCTTGTAAAACTACAAATCCTGGGATTCCATAGGATGGAGCTACAGCAATTAAAGTGGTGTTAAATTGCATTATTTCTACAGCCTAGATGCACCCTTAGAACAGGAAAAAGGGAAACTCTGGCTTTCCAAAGGTTTGCGGGCTGTGATTCTCATAGTCTTTCAATACTGGCATCAAAGGCATTCACCTACAATATTGGTGAAAGACACTGCTATTTGTATGTCTCCTTACTTTTGTCCCCCCTCTCTTGTGTGTGTGTGTTTTGTTTCCCAGATCGAACAAGAATCTGCTAAGATCTTTAGGCAGAAATCAGAAAACAGGACAGACAGTAGGGCAGAAGCTAAATACGATATTAGAACATTTCCTTCACTTAGCCAAGATTTAGTAGCTGCAAGATCAAAACCAGAACCTTGGGAGAGTTTTGAAGACAGGAGACCACGAAAGGTAAGATATGTGCAGATGGGCTGACATATGGAGCTGGGGACATAGGGCCCGAACAGACAAGCCAAAATAAAGCTGCTTCAGGTCACTTTGGAGGTATGCTGTTTAAATGACACATGCATCTTAAGAGGCCAGAATCTGCACCAAAAGCTGCACTCTAGTCCTTAGGACTGGAGCGTGGCATTGGCGTGGCTTCTGGCCTCTTAGGACACATGCAACATTTAAATAGCATACCTCCAAAGTAATCTGAAGCAGCTTTATTTTGGCCTGTCCAGGCTCTTTGTTTCAGGTTTTGTGTAAATGAGGTGGGAATCTCATTTTTGGACGGAGCCAAGAGGTCCTTAGCACCTTGCCCAAAATATGCCTCCAGTTGTGATCAAGTCTTGGAGGTCAGGGTTTGCTGCTGCTTACTATGGGGATAGACCTGGGGAGGAAACTTAAAGGAGGATACAGCCGGTGTAGGCTCTGAGAGGAAGGGAAATGCCAGCACTCCACCTGGGAATGCATCACCATTTCTTTCCCTCCACAGACAAAACCAGATGCATCTTCCTCCTCTGAGTTGTCTCCCCACCACCCCACTTGCAAGCAGAAGCACTCCACAATGAGGGTCTGGAACACAAGGAAGGCATATAAATTCATGGGTGGTCTCTGGCCACTTGATACAAATTCTTGGCTTGAATATGGGATGAGTCAAAAGAAGAGAAGGAGCAAGGCTTGGTGCCTTCTAGCCTGCAAAAGCAGTTTTCTTTAGGAATGTCAACCAACTTTGCAATGGCTGATTTGTCATTTAGATGTTGATTTGGTGTGCTCATAAAGCTTACCAGCATCCTCAGAAGTGGGCCTCTCCCATAGGACTTCTCCAACCTGAGCTAGAGACAAATATCCTGTTCATCTCCCACTCATTCACCTACTTTCCTGGTTGTAGCAATGAAGGTGTTTTCTTTTTCTCAGTCTTTCCCCTTCTCTCCAGATCCCAGTGGTGAGAACACATGACCTGACAGATTTGTGGGTCCCAAGAATGATGGGGAAAGTATTTCCCCTTCTGTCCTTTGAGAAATCGAAACGGTATGGAGATGCCATGGACTGGATGTGGGACCATCTGCCTGCAGAGTATATATTCTGCTAATGATACAGAACTCCTCTCATTAAATACACACTTCACATTTGATTATTTTTTAAAAAAGAGAAAATGACCAACATTTTCTTCTGCAACTCACCAGATCTTGCAAACCATTCTTTCTAGGGATCATTGCGGATGTCAAGCACCCTGCTTAGCAAGGTTTCCAGTCACAATATGCTGGACGATAGACTGGCGACTCAGTTCAATCGATGGAGGTAAAGATTTCAACCCAGTCCTGATAGCTTTTCTTTCCTTTGGATGCTGGAAACTTTATTAAAATTACAAGGAATGACCAAGGCAGCTGAACCTTTAGGGGCAGTCATGAGCAGTGATGGCTGGTAGCTTCCACATCAAGGTGGCAATGAATCCACTCTGGGCTTCAGTCTAAACTTTAAAGGAACTAGCCAAGGCACTCAACAGATGCTGGCAAAACGTCAGGAATAAACTCTTCTAGAACATGGTCATAGCCCAGAAAACCCACAAAGAACTATGCTTGGATGGGATCAGCATATTTCAGGCTAAAATGCATTGAGAAATGCATTTAGAAATACAGTTTTCAAATAAGTGTCCATCTCAGTCTGTTGCAGCCAAAAAAGAAAAAAAAGGAGGGGGGAATCTAGCAGCGCTTTTATTAATAACACCACTCATAATGCCAAAGGTACATTTGTTTGCTTATCCTCCAATCTAATATAGGCCACCCTATGCCAGCAATGCTCTTCTACACTCTATGTCAGACAAACAGAACAGGATCTATGCCAGAGGATAAATGGAAACAAATCTGAAATTTGAAATGGCAGTACTCCAAAACCAATTGCAAAGCATTTTAGCCTTTCCGAACATACAATATGGGATTTGCAGGTAGCAGTCACTAGACAAAGAAATTACAAAGGAAGACTAGAAAGAAAGCTGAACTGAGTTAGAGTCACACATTCCAAACCATTAGTAGTGGTATGAACAAAGATAATGGTTTCATGGCAGACTACATATATTAAAGCATGAACCCTCAGTACTGCATGCAAGGCATCTTCCCAGAGAAGGCTTTAAACCCAAGGGAACTGATTTTTGTTAAGCGGCCTTATTGCTTCCACACATCAATACTAACTGACCATTATAAAGCTCTGAATCACCTCAGACAACTCTTTGAAGATATAGGGCAAAAGCCTGATTTGCATAGTTCTGGATCCTATTACAGTCTACCCCACAACTGTATAAATACACTTAATAATCTGAGGCTTTAATATCACTCTGTCATGTTGTTGCTGTGTGCCTTCAAGTTGTTTCTGACTTATGGTGACTCTAAGGCGAAACTATCACGGGGGTTTCTTGGCAACATTTATTCAGAGGGGGTTTGCTGTTGCCATCCCCTGCGGCTGAGAGAGTGTGACTTGCCCAAGGTGTGTTTTCATAGCTGAGCTGGGATTCGAACCCTGGTCTCCCAGTGTCCTAGTTCAACACTCATATCATTACACCATGGTAGCTTGCCATGACATTTGAGGAAATGGACTGGTATCCATGAAAGCTGACCACCCTAAAATAAACCAACCCTAAAATAAAGCAACTTTGCAATGGCTAGATGTTGATTTGGTGTGCTCATAAAGGTGCTGCAAGAATCCTCCTCACCCTCCCCTTTTCTCTATTAGAAATGTATAATTGTTGGCCAAAAAAGAAAGTGAATCTTCATGCAGATGTTTACACAAATAATTGTCAGATTAGTACAGAAATGTGACAGAATGACTTCATGAATAATAATTTTAAAAAGCCATGTCTTGTCTTTTCTCGCTGCTGTATACTATTTAATGTAATTTTAGATTGTTTTATTATTTGATTGTTGTATTGTAGTACATGCTTTTTATGCTGTTTGTAATTTGTATTGTATTGTGCTTTACTTTGTTGTAAACCGCCGTGATCATAGGAACGGCGGTATATAAATAAAATTTCATTCATTCATTCATGCCAAACTGAGAGCAGAAATAGGTTCGGCTGTCTTCTCCTAAAAGAAATGGGAAACGTTGCTTTTCCAAACTGTGAAATTCCTTATCTTCTTGGAGGGATTGTCTGGCTCCTTGAACAGAGATGGATAACAGTGACAGGTCTAGGGGGCACTTTTCTGCCCAGGGACACTCAAGGGCTATACAGGTTGCAGAAATGCTCCCCAACAAACAACCAGAAGTGGCCAGAAATCCACTTGTGGTTTTGAAAGATCACAGGGACAATCCAGGGAATCTGAAGCTGCCTTGGACTGAAAAAAATTCTTGGACACTACATGTGCTCCCAGAGTTTCTTCTCCTACAATATAGTGGAATTAAGAGACAAGTCCATTTTTAAAGAGGGGTGTTGGGGTATGGTGGCCAGAGGGAGGAAGTTCTTGGGATTCAGTAAGTAGAGTTCAAAAAATGGAGATTTAATGGGTTGAAGCAACAGTTTCTTCAGAAAGATGCAATGTCAGGCAGAATTTGCAATGCAGGTCCTGAGTCTGATCTGCCAAGAGGCAGGGGAACCAAGCTTATGTAGCATTCTTGCAAAACCAGCTGCTTTTGGCTCCCATATTTGAGAAAAGGGTCAGAGAATGATGATTGCCAGGGCTCAGGACTTGAAAGTGAGATTTCTGGGAAGGAAAAGAAACAAAGGGGTTAGCTGGATACTGTTTGATGCTGATTTGAGGAAGTGAAAATAAAACCATGCCGTGTTTATACCAGTCGTTGCCTGCATGTGTTTTGCAGCCAAACCCGGGTGTATCGTGTCACAAGTGACATGAGAAAGGATGCCATGCAAGAGAGACTGGACAAAGTGCGGAACAGGTAATGATTCGATGAGCTGGATTAGATGAGTATATTGTTGAGCAACATTTCAATTGGCTGAACATAAGCTATCCTTTCTCAATAAGAACAATATAACCCTCTTGTCATACTTGCTTCCAAAAACATTGTGTGGAACAAGTTGAATACAAAGTGTGATTCAAACACAATTATCCCAAGAGTTTCTAATCCTAGAAGTTGGGAAACAACTACTGTTTGGCTTTCCTGCCAGAGTTAAACCTTCATGCCACCCTTTGAATCAATCTCAAAGACTGGCAATGGAGCTGTCCATTAAAGTCATGTTTATTTTTTCCCTTAACCTCATTGTATTTATATTATTTTGTAGTAAGATAGATTTCCGTAGGAGGCTTATGCTGTATCAGATGACTGGTCCATTTAACTCAGTACTACTTCCACTGGCTGGAATTAACTCCTTTGGTTTTCAGCAGTCTTTCCTAGTCTTAACTGCGGATGTCAGAGCATCTTTGCAACTTTTGCAGTGTAAAACAAAGACTGTGCCATTAAATAACCTCACTTCTCTCTTCTTAGCTATCTGTCAAAATCTTTCTCATATTCAAACAAGCAAACTTTATTAACTCAGTAAAGATTGAGTCTCCCTTATCCAAAATCCTTGGGACTAGAAGTCTTTAGGATTTCTGGGTTTTTCTTCCCTATTTTGGAATATTTGCATATACATAATGAGTTATCTTGGAGAAGGGACCCAAGTCTAAACATGAAATCCATTTATATTTTGTATATAGCTTATACACATAGCCTGAAAGCAATTTGATACACAGTATTGTTGCATAATTTGTACATGAAACAAAGTTTGTGTACACTGAAACCTCAGATAGCAAAGCTGACACTATCTCAGCTATCCTAATGGATAATTTTGAGGTATTTTGGATTTTGGAGTTCCAGATAAGGGGGATTCAACCTGTATTCTATTAAACAATGCTATAACACAGGCCTTCCAGCATCATCATCATCATCCTCGCCACCACTACCACACAATGGAAATGGGAGAAGACTGAAGGGATAGTGGGTTGTTTAAGGGTCCTTAACACATGTGCTTCTGCTTGTCTTTCACATGTTTCTGCCTCAGGCTGATTTTAATAATCCTGCTTCACATACACACAACCTTGAATGTGCTGCTTATGTCTTGGCCCAGGAAAAGGGCAAAACTTAAAACATGTTCCATCTTGCCTTTGCTTTCATGTTTCTGTGGCCTCAAAACAGGAGATAAGGAGGTGTAGGTCCTTCCTCCTCCTGGTGGCACAGTGGTTAAATGCCAGTACTGCAGCCACAAGGTTGTGAGTTCGATCCCAGGGGCTTCAAGGTTGACTCAGCCTTCCATCCTTTCATAGGTCAGTAAAATGAGTACCCAGCTTGATGTAAATGGCTTAGAGAGTGCTGAGTTCACTATTAAGTGGTATAGAAATGTAAATGGTGTTTCTATTGCTGTTGATCCTCTTTCTCCTCCCTCCTTTCTGTGATTGACCTGCAGGGTCCTAAGTAACCCAATTGTTGGCTGTTTTCCCTCCTTCCATGGCTGATCCATCAAGGACAATTGCACTGATGGTTTTGTTGCCTGCTATTTCAGTGGAGGTTGAATGCAACCCAGTTAGCAACCCAATGCTAGGTAGTTTGGAGCAACAAGGCAATTACTTTCGGGGGATGGTGTGTGCATGTGTGTATGTGTGTGTTTCTGTCTTGTCAGGTATTCTGGGCATGCACCTGGAATAGACCTTTATGTCCTGATCACTATATCTAAGATGCATTATTCATGTCCAGGTTCAGCAGGAGAGCATTCAATCTTGACCTCCTTTTTGTAAACTTTCAGCATCTCCAGGGTCATGTTTGAAGCCATTCCCGACACCGATAACAGCCCGTCTGACACCAGCATCCACTCCTCAATGTCAAACTTTTAGACACAGACAGGTGAGGTGTTCCTTCTCAGTCCCTCCCTTCCCTTCTCCACTTGTGTTGCTCACTTCCATTGCCATATTGGAACTAGGACCTTCCTCCTATCATTTCAATTTTGCTTCCAGCAAAACAGCAGGGCTACAAATTGGGGAGAGGGACAAACTGGAGATGGGTGGGACCTTAATCTCCATGGACCGCCCACATCTCCAGTTTGGCTGCACCAAGTATCATGTTGTCTACAATGGCATGTGGTGGCAACGTCCATACTAAATAATTTCCTGTGAGATCCTAAGCATGCTTCTTCAGGCTTCAGTGCAACATCTCCTCAGCAGAGTGTAAATATCCACTTGTGGAAATACACTGCATTGGTGAATCCCAAATATTGGTCCTCAAGATGTTTTATTTTATTTTTTTAAATAATCTTTATTGAATTATCCATAAAATAATACATTCAAGATGTTTTAGACTTCAGTTACCAGATTTCCTGACTGTAGGTCAAGCTGGCCTGGACTTCTGGGAGTTGAAGTCCAAAACATCTGGAGGGCCAGAGTTTAGGAATCGCTGCACTAAACCAACCCTACACAACCCCCATGAAGAATAGCAACATTGTGCAACACTTGCTAATGACTGGGTCAATCCATATATGCAATATTGCTATACATTCAACTTCACCTCCATCACTGTTGGTGGAATATTTCTGTTGTGCAATGCTGAATGGTTCCTTCATGTGCGTAGCGTGAGGCTAACTTATCACTAACACAATGCCTACCTCACTGTATTTTGTTCTCCTTCTTTGTTCAGGGAGATTTATTCCCTGGCAAGTCCAGGTAACTCCCACCTAGCCCCTGTAACTTGTCCATCAATTCCCCATCTCCATGATTTAAAATTTGAAAAGATGTCAGTCACCCATGTTAGTATCAAATATGGAAGCAGGGCATAACTTGGTTGATGGGGTTTGGAGGAATCTGACAAGTTATGGGCAGAACCTGGATTGATTTCTGCTTGGTTTATGGGTGAAGCTTGAGGAAATCACTTTTTACATCCAGCCCCCAGTACTGTTTATTAGGTAGAACTTAAGTTTTAGATCAAAGCAATCAAAATTCTGGTTGTCTCTGTGAAGTTGTCCCATGAAAGTCTTAAGGAGACATAGAATTATAGGATTGGAAGAAACCACAAGGCCATCCAGTTTCAACCCCTTGCCATACAGAAATACAGAATCAAAGCACCCTCGACAGATGGCCATCCAACCTCTGCTTAAAAACCTTCAAAGAAAGATACTCCATCACTCTATGAGCATGTTCTACTGTCTAACAGCTCTTTCCATACTCTTACATAATCCCCTTTCTTTGCTTTTTCATCTCAAAGTTCATCTCTGTGGCTCCTAAGAAGAAGCAAAGACTACGGATGTTTGCACTCCCACCTCTTCTTCTTAAATGGTGAACGTTCTTGAAATCGCCAGTCAAGCAATGTGAATCCTGTAAAAAATCTTATTTTATTTCCTGTTACTGTTTTTTAATGCTTTGGCTGTTGCAAATATCTCTCTATATAAATATTCCACTGCTAATAAAATGTTTTAGTGTTTAAAATGCTTTGCGAAAGATAGATTGCTTTTTTTTAATGTGGCCAAAAACATTGTTCAGGTGTAAATTTGTTGTTGTGTGCCTTCAAGTTCTTTCTGATTTATGCATTCATTTGAATGTTCACCTATGAATGAATGTGTGACGCATGAGCATCTAACGTGTTTGCCAGATGTTACAGAAAACTTCCATCAGATGGCAGTAGATGCTTGCAATATCTTGTTCTATAATATCTGTTCCCCCCCCCCCCCCCCGAACAACGGAATTCTACTCGCCTGAATGGTTGTGTATCACACATACATGCTAATTTTCCTGAGCATCAGTATATGTTACAGCAGCATGCTTCTAAAAGTGGTGGTCCATCATTTGGTTTCAGTCCATGAGCCATCAGTTGCCAGTCTGTGAGAAGTTTCCAGGAAAATATGCAAATGTAATAATAATTGGCACAAACAAGACACTGGTCCCCAACACACTGGAAGCAAACTTTGGTGGTTCACAACATCAGATTGCCTGAGAAGGAACATGTTAGAGAAGCTGCTACCAACAAATGTGTCCTCAGAGCAGAGAAGCACAAGGCAAACCAACACCAAGGAACTGGAACAAGTTGTGCCCATTACATATTATCAGCTCAAGCTTGCTTTTGAGATTCTGGGGTGATGCTAGAGTCTGGAAAAAAATTACTTTTGGATTATGCTGGCAGGGAGATTCTGGGAGCTATGCTCCAAAAATAACATTTTCCAACCGTAGTTAACAGACAGGACCGTTTAGTAACTGAAGTGATTTATTAGCAGTGGTAGGCCTACAACAGGTTTACTCCATCATTGTCCTGTGGAAGAGAAAGATAAAAGAATGTCATTTGTGCTGAAAAGGGACACAAGCTGGACAACACAATGGTTAATTCCTTATGCTTGCATACAGCACACCCTTGTTTCTGAGCATTTGGGAGAGAATGCCTACTGTAGAACATCTTATGGCTGGTGGTAGTTAGGCCCTTGATCAAAAGGCTTATCCTTATTAGATCAGATACAAAGGGGAAGACTGCTTGTTCATCACATCAGATAATTTGAAAAGCATTATATTAGAGAAACTGCTATGAAGAAATCTGTCCCTGTAGCAGAGGAACAACATAAAGACAATAGTATTAAGGAACTGGATCAGTTGAGGTCCTTTATATGTTGTCTGTTGAAGCTTGCTTTTTAGATTCTGGGTTCACACTAGAACTTTAAAAATTACTCTTTGGACACCCAGAACAGTATGTGGATCCATTTTTGTATAGAGGCTGGCTGCTTGAGAGTTTGAGTTGTATGAGCCCGCATAGTGTAGTGGTTTGAGCATTGGACTACGTTTTTGGAGAGCAGGTTTCAAATTCTTACTCAGCCATGGAAACCCACTGGGTCATCTTGGGCAAGTCACATACTCTTAGCCACAGGGGAAGGCTATGGAAAACCTCCTCTGAAGAAATTTGCCATGATAAGGTCTGCTTAGGGTTGCCATAATCTGGAAACAGCTTGAAGGCAAACAACAACATGGGACCTCCTTGATGTCTCTTGGTCCACAGGCTCGGACAAAGTCATTCTGACCGTAGGCATCTCCTGACAGCATAGTGCAGCTTTCCCTAACCTGGTATTCCCTACATGTGTGCAGAGATGTTTTTTAGAGTCAATTCCCAGATTCATCTGGCAAGAATGGCCAGATCACACTGGCTGGTTGAATCTGAGAGTTGAAGTCCAAATTCAGATGGTGTCTGATCTTGGAAACTAAACAGGGCCAGCTTGGTTAGTACTTGTGTGGTAGACCACCAATGAAAACCAGGTGTTGTAGGCTATGTTTTAGAGGATGGAACTGACAAAACCACCTCTGAGAGTTCCTTGTCTAAGAAAACCCTATGAAATTCATAGGATCTTCATAGGTTGACAAGTGACTTGAAGGTGCACACACACACAAAAACCCTCTCCTGGTTGGACCCCCACCCCAACCAGATGGAAATGTCATTCACCCATGCTGTGATTGCTAGTGGAATGGGCCTCCTGAGTGTCTGCTGCACAATACTGGTCAATGTCATTAACAGGATACCAGCCATTATTTGTGTTCAAAATATATTAAATATAACTTTCTTTTAATGAAGTTATTAACAATTTATGTTTTTATCCGTACTTGCTTTTAAATCTGATCATGAGCCACCTTGAATCCCAGTCCTGGGAGAAATACAGGATACAAATCAATCAACCAATCAATAAGACTCTTAATACCTACAGATCAAGCTACTCTTTCAGGTGCAGAAGCAGCCATGCATCACCAAAATTGCGAGGCTGGCCAAGAGCAGTATTGTCAGATGGTGTTGCTGTCATGGTTTCCAGTGCTCTGCGTATAAAAGCAGGGAGAATGAAGTCATCGAGCAACTCAAAGGGATCTTTGTTCTATGTGACATTAACTTGGATGGTAACGGTGGTGGTGGAGAAGAAAGAGAAAGAGGAAGAGAAGGGGGCTGAGGAAACTGATGCAGCAACTCCACCTGTATTCCAGGCATTGCTTAGGTTTGTGTTGAATTAATGGAAAGTAAGTGGCAAATATGTGCCTGCTCAACTGTGACCGAGGCATTTGTGTTGCTAAATGGGGCTGAATGAAAGTATTAAGCTAGGTGTTTGTGGGTCATGGGCTCTGCAAAGCCTCTAAAAGGCAACCTCTGTGGAAGGTTGACCAAAGGTCTTGTACTGAAGGTAGTGCTTGTGGTACAAGGAAAGGCTAGAACTAGGGAGACACGTCTTTGTTAATTTCCCTCTCAAATGAACCAGAAGGGATTTTAGCTTTCTTCATGCTGTGAGAAAGTCATGCAGTTTTCAAAGGCTATTTGTGCCCGGGGACTTATTCTGCCCTAAATTGCACATAGTATTTTTGTGCAGAAAACTGCAGTTCAGGATTTATTGCATGCAAAATTGGTGCATGCCTGTTTTGCATAGAAAACAACATTTTCTGTAAAGCAACTGCTGCTTCCTTCATAGAAACCTGTTTTCTGTGCAAAACAAGCATGTGCAAATTTTCCTTAGACTAATGCTCGAACTGCAGTCTGGGGTTTTTCTCCTCGAGGTTTCTTGACACTGAAGAAAAAGGTTTTCATCCTTTTCCCAAACATTTCCAAATGTTCTTTCCATCCCTAGCCAGAAATGATGGTGTGAGCCTATTCAGATCCACATGCTCCAACGAAACCTTGTCCATCCTGCTTTACTTCTGTGTGGCTGTCTCTTTTGCCTACTGCTAAATTACCTTGGTTAATTCCATTTTCTAGAATGCCTTAGTTTGTTTATTATATTTATATGCTAAATTTGTTGCAACCAAGCCCAACTGGCAAATTTTATGGCAGAATGAAGATTTGGATGTCTCAGATCCCTACTCATCATGCTTAACTTTTGCACCACACTGACCTTTCTCTGGATTTCCCAGCTCTTAATTTTAAACATTAGCTGGCGTTAGCTAGTCAGTTACAATATCACTCACAACTTCACAACTGTTTCCTAATCACACTTATGATCATGGTACCATTTCAATGATTGTAAATGCCCCTAAAAACAAGCTAAACAGCCTTCATAAGTGATAGAGTTCTCTGGCATTGGCAAATGGGGTGCTGCAGAATGATGCAACCAGCCCTCTCCAGTCAGGGAGCAAGACTGCAAAAATCAGAAGAATGCACCCGTTGGGGTCCTGTCACACCATTCTGTTGCAATGTCACTCGCTCGTGAGAGGGAGCTGAATATATCACCGTGCATAGCCCCACTTGCCAGCATTACACAACTCCAACCCTCGAAAAGTATGATTGACTTTTAAGGTGGATTTCAGGGGTTGGAAATGGAGTGCAGCTATGATACCATACCTGTGCTTCTGATGCAGGATTTTGGCCATTATAATTAATATTCCTCTGTCCTGAGAGAAAGGCAGGATATAAAATAAGCAAGGTTGTTGTTGCGTGCCTTTATGCAGTTTCTGACTAATGGTGATCCCAAGGTGATCCTATCATGGGATGTTCTAGGGCTGAGAGTATGTGACACACCCAAGATGATGCAGTGAGTTTCCATATCTGGGCAGGGAATATTATTCTGGGATATTATTTATTTTATATCCCACCTTACTCCCAGTATAGGATCCAAGGCATGGCAATGACAACTGGTAGGTTCACCTTGATCTTCCAAGTCATAGTTCAACACTCAAACTACTACGCCTTGCGGGTTCTCCAGGAAGGAAGGAAGGAAGGAAGGAAGGAAGGAAGGACAATTGGTAGTTTCCATGGTGCAGTGAATCCCATCCAAGTTTTAACTGGGATTTTAGAAGAGCAAGCTGAACCCAATTCCCAGATAGATCCAGGAACTTTGGACAGTTCCTTTGAAGCCTAGGCAAAAGTCAGAATGGACTCACCATCCTTCTGACATAGGATCCAGCAGCCACCAGCCATAATAAATACATTAGCTATTCATTCATTAAAACGAACACTCAGACAAAAAGGTAACGAATGTCAGATAAAATAAATATAAACACTTTTAATAAATTATCTAGAAAATATGAAACTTAATCAGCAGGTTTTTGTTTTTTTTAAAAAAAACCACATGAAATTCCACTGAGTTACAAGGGAAAGATAAAATACAAGGGAAAGGATAGAATCAAATGAACTGATCATGTTTCAACCCTTTGGGTCTTGTTCAGAAGTTAAAGGCGCTGCTATATTTATGTAGGGCACGGTATACATAATTAGTATGAATTGAAAAATGATGGATTCACTAATTTCACAGTGAGGTCTGGTGCAAGGGGGCATAAGGCATTCAAAATTGCTCTCCTCTACCCAACTTTCTCTGCAGAGGTTCGTCCTGCAATTAAATCAACAGCCCTTTGAATCCCTAATTATGAAGAATCTTGTTATTTATTTGCATGAATTACATTTCTCTTGTTATATTTTCACTCCATCTCAGTGTATTTCATTAACCATGTCCATGTTTTCTTTCTTTTTGGAACAGCAGCAACAATTGCACCACCTCTGTTTTGAGAATACCCCCTGGGAGTGTCAGCTCTGGAGGTTTTATGGTTGCTTTTAGTGGCTACCATGTTATTTACTCACAATACCTTGGGTGTACTTGTATCATTCTGGGATAGTATTTATTTTATATCCCACCTTACTCCCTGTATAGGATCCAAGGCATGGCAATGACAACTGGTAGGGAAAATGGCACTTCCCACTAAAGACCATTTCTGTGGTGGTGGGAGGCATCCATTTTCCTTCAAAATGCTTAAGAACTGCTCATCATTCAGAGTGTTTGGGAGTAAGTAACCATTGAGCCGGCACAGTGAAAGTGGTGTCAAACTGTTCTATTTCTGCAATGGAGATGCAGCCAAAGTCAGCTTGATGGCAACAATAAAAAGTTGAATCCAATGGCCCTTCTTCATTGTGAGTTTTGCTTCTTTTTCAAATTGAATGCATATCCTTATGCTCTCAAGAGATGCTGAAGTTGTGTGAGCATTAAGGTAGAGCATGGAAAGAAAGTCTGGTAGCAAAATCCCCCAGGCCAATGTTACAAGCACTAATAGTTTCTGTCGTTCTTTCCCGCTTGGGCACTGAGGAGCTGCAGAGAGTAATTAAAGCTTCCATTTGAAGTTTTGCCTTTGCCACAAGGGGCTCAGTAGACCTGGTTCTGGGGAAAGCCTCATCTGTGGCCACCAAGGAAGGCACAGTCACTGAAGGCGCACTCGCAGCGTATCAGTGAATTATTGATTGGTGTTAACATTGCCGCTCTGACAACACCATTACCGCGTTTGACTTCATGTTTAAATCATCTTCCCTGCAATGTGCGATCTTTTATTTAATATGTTCTTGCGTACTTCCCGCCTCACCCTAGCTCTGGGTCCTTGTTTATTCTCTCCTGCAAAGCTTGAAGGGAACAGCCTGTCAAAGGAAATCAAAACCAAGGAGTGGTTAGGAGTCAGATGGAGAAGTTTAGGAAAAGACTGGCACCAGGCATTCAGGCCCAGCTAGCAGCTGCTTCCTGCAGGATTTGTGTGGAAAGCTGGGGAGATCTAACTTGCACAAAAAAAAATAAAAAAAAAATACTGCTGCAGAGTTTGAACCCATTAGACAACAATTGTGAATTCTGAATGATGGAAAGCATTGTGCTTTGTAATTGAAGTTCATCCTCAACTCTCTGTTGGTGTTTTCATCCTCAATAACTCTATGGAATACAGAAAGTTCATCTTTTGGACTATGGCTCAAAAAATCCCCCATATAGCATGTAACTTGTCCAAACTCTATCGTGGGGTTATCTCTCCCACTGCTTGCAATAGCAAGCAGGGTGAATGGCCACAGCAGGAAAGAAAATAGAGGAAAAGCCATGGAGCAGCGCAAAGAGATCCTTGGTGCCCAACACCCCATTTTGCAAAGCAGTCCAATCAGAGGCTTATGGGAAGCCCATGTATAGGATGTAAACACAAATGGCCTCTCTCCTTGTTACACTGGCCAGGCAAGTGGTATCAGTCTGGTGAGAAGCTGCCTCTGGAGGCAGAGATTCCCCTCCTTGGAATGGATGTGTCCTGTACACTCTCCCAGTCTCTCATAGCCTCTCCTTGGCCTCTTTTTCTTGGCCTAATGATAGTGGGAAGGTGGGAAATACAGTATATGGGTGAATCAGTAGAAGGGCGTGTAGGACCAGATGACTCAGAGTGACACCCTTATTATCAACCTGGTGCTCTCCAAGTGTTGGGCTATAGCTGCCATCATCCCCAGTGGTGGCCACCCTCCTCTGGCCATTAAATGATCAAGTTTATGAAGGGAGGTGGAAACAGGAGGCAGGTGGGCTCTGGATGGGCAGAAAGAGGGAGGGAGGGAGGGAGTGAATCTCTATCTATCTGATGCTGTTTAGCTTCCAAGATTAGATGGGAACTGATATTTCTAGGGCAGGGGTTCCCAAACTTTTTGATTCGCTCTTTATTTCTATGGCAGAGCCCCTAAGAGGCTTACCCTATATCTTTCATGTTGATGGTGTTTAGGAGTATATATAAGAATATGTACTTATTCTTTAATTTCCTTCAATGTTTATTTCCTTCATTTTCCTAGAGCGGCCATGGAGCACCTGGGAAGTGCACATGGAGCCCTAAGGGCTCCTCGGAGCACAGGTTGGGAACCCCTGCTCTAGGGTATTTGCTACCAAAATAATAATAATAATTGCTCCATTTATGTCACCAGATGGCACTATTGCCTCAGTTTGCACTGTTTCTGTGCCCAGGCTTGTTTGTGGAATAAGTATCACCCGTAGGCCTTTCCATTGATTCCCTGCTTTTATTCCCTGCTCATCATTTAACCCACTAGAACTAGTCCCTAGCCAATCACTATTTCGATCAGAGACACTCCCCTGCCTGAGTGACTGTCTGCACTTGTATTAAAAACAACACCCAGTTAGCAGCTTCATTCACACCCCAGCTTGAGCGGATTTTTATTTCTATAAAGACATTCCCATTTCCTAGGCAGTGGAGGAAATAACCCAGGATTTAAGGCTGGCTTTGTGCATTTGCACATTTGAAGGTTACCGGAGCATTTTGCAAGGAGAATTTGCAAACAGTCTTCCATGGCCTTACATCAGACTCTTTTTGACAGATGGTGCATTGTGTGGATGTGTATAGTTTGCTGGTGTGGTGGCGGGATGATGTATCTGATCTTTGACATTGGCATCCTGATTGGGGTAGGATATGTGGACCTGTTCTTGTGATTTCAAGCTCAGTTTGATCTGCAGCAATTTGCAAGACAAGCATAGAGATAAATGCAAATCCTCTGTTCATTTTACAATGCACAGCAAGCTGGTGTTAAATGCATACATAGTTCTAGTTGTTTCAGGCTATATCTGCATTGCAAAAATAATGCAATTGTGCACCTCTTTAACTGCCATGGCTCAATGCTATGGAATTCTGGGATTGGTAGTTTGGTGGGGCACCAGAACTCCCTGCCAGAGAAAGCTAAATATCTCCCAAAATTACAAATCCCAGAATTCCATAGCATTGAGCCATAGCAGTGAAAACTGCCTTATTTGCCTTACAAATTGCCTTATTTCTGCAGGGCAGACAAGACCTCAGTCATAGACACAAGACAATTTTGTCCTAAATCCTATTGTTACATACGCTCCAACTGTCCTGATTTGGCAGGGACAGTCCGGATTAATTCTCTGTTGTCTCACTTTTCCAGCTGCTTTTAAAATGTCCCGATTTCCCTCTCCTCCTTCCATCCTCCACTTTTGTCCTCAGTCTACTTCAGTTACTGAAAACTAAAGTTCAAGCTGCAAAAGTGATTTGCACTCCATTAAAACAGCAGGGGCCGGGGGAGGAAGAGAAGGGAATCTTCCTTTTCCAAGTTCACTTACATGACACAGTATTGTAGAACTACCACTTTCCTCCATGAGTGTAAAATTATGCTCCATCTCCTCAGTGAAGGCTCTTGGTCATTATCTTCAAGGTGCATCCTCTTCTCTTGAGCATCTTCCTCTAGCTACCACTTTCTGCAGCCTTCCCCACCACCATCCTGTTTCTTGTAGGGATTACCAGCTCTGGGAGAGGAACAGATTGTGGAAGGCTCTCATCCTTCTCTGATGGTTGTTTATTCACATTGTGTGTATGTTTTTGTGCCTACCAGACACAAAATCCCCTTTTGAAGCAGACACAAAGCTGCTTTTGCAGACATTTCTTATTCCGGGCTTCTACCCACAGTGGCTCACCTCCCTTCCTCTTTCTTGCCTGCAAAGTCCTCTGCATTTTTTATTTTTCTTTGACAAATCCTGTTATCTAAACCCAAAGCCCAAAGCAGGGCAGCTGATCCCTTGACCTCACTCTGTTCTGAGGCTGGCAAGGAATGTCGGCAATCGCAGCATAGCCAACATTGTGAATGGTGGACAACTTACATGTCTTGCTGCCGTTCTCTCTCCCTCCCTCCCTCTCTCTCTCTCCCTTAGAAATCTAGAGGTTGGCAGCTTGGCAAACTCCAGCAAATCTGGTAGTGGTGGGGGAACACAGAAAAAAGCAGAAGTTCTTGAGTGGAATTTGGCCTTCACTTTCACACACTACAATGATAGCACTTTGATCCCCCTTTCATTGCCATGGTAGCATCTGAATGAATCCTGGGATTTGTAGTTTAATGGCGTTGTGGTTTGAGAGCTTGAATATGATTCTGGAGATCAGGGTTCTATTCCCAGCTCAGCCATAAAACCCACTGGGTGACTTTGGACAAGTCACACTCACTCAGCCTCAGGGAAAGGCATTGGGAAACCTCCTCTGAACAAATCTTGCCAAGAAAACCCCACAATAGGTTTGCCTTAGGTCACCATAAGTCAGAAACAACGTGAAGGCGGACAACAACAACAACAAGAATTTTCTGATAGGAAAGGCTAAATTCCTCATGAAACACATTCCCAAGATTCCATCAAATGGAGTCATGACACCTTAACTCCCGTAGTTGCATCCTACACAACCCTGGTATCGGTAGTTTGGTGAGGCACTTAAGTTTTCTGGTAGAGATGTCTAATTCCTCTGTGAAACTGCAAATACCAGGATTCCATAGGACAGAACCTTGACAGTAAACGTGGGATGGAAATACTATAAGAGTGAAAAAAGTCCCAATATGGACTTCTGATAGTTAAGCCCGCTTCCTATGACACCAACACTAGAAGAGCCGCAGATCTTCTATGGATTTTCCTCCTTTCTAAAAGTTTCAAATGCCAGTCCCAAGCTTTAGTTATTGATAGAAAGAATTAAAACATGCTGGCGTTTTTTGTCCCAGTCACCACTGGAAAGCAGTACTGAGAACTTCTCTGAATCAGAGTTCAGCCCTTGAGTAGAAGAAGGTTCCTAACCAGTAATGGCCTAGTGGTTTGAGGCAGATCGGGCTAGGGTTTCAGTACAAAAGCAACCTATTATTGTTTCCCACAATTAGAAAAAAAGAGAAAAACCTGACAAAGATTTTTAATCCTTTGCGCAGACCTCCTTGTGCATATTGAACAATTGGCGCTTCATGATGGTGAGCTATTCTTGTAGCCTTCTGTAGATCAGAGGAAAAATTATTATTTGGATTAAAATTCCCAGAATCCCCCAGTCAGTATGTTTTTATTTTGTTTTGTTGCAGCATGGAAATGACAGTCCAATCTCATGCTGTGGGGATTTTGTGAACACAGTACAGTACTTGACTGATCCAGATCCTCTGATGACACAGAAGGGAATTATCTCCAGGGACATGCACTGGGGTCCTTAGCAGAAGCTACAAAGCTGTTACCATTTGAACGTCCAGGTTGCACTTTGTTAAAATTACTTTCCCTCCAACTCAATTATAACAGGAGCAGATCTTGAATAATATTTTGTTGATGTAGATTGGCTGAGAGCCTTCTTTCCACTGGAAAGATGCTTAGGAATTTGCACATGTGAACACAAGGTCTTCTTTTCTGGATCAGACCAATCTCAGTTTTATTTTGAAACACAGAGCCTATCAAAGGCATCTGGATGTTCACAAGCAGATCACAGAGGTGACAACTGTTCTTTACCATTTTCACAGGCAGCCAGAGATATATTACCTCGGTTCATGGAGATTCTGAAGGATGCTCTGCAGATCCTGTAGGTATCGATTTTCCTACACGGCACATATATTGTCGGGCAAACCGTAGCTTGAAATGGTTTTAATTTTAACTTTGGATGGCTCACTGTCATCTTGTTTCAGAGCTACTGAGCTGTACGGTTGCCATCTGGATAGGCAATTTTAAATTTGCATACATTTAATTGAACATATGCAAATACAAACAACCCTTCCCTCCCACCCCAAGCCCCCTCTCGAACTCCTAACTGATGGCAAGATCAAGTTTTTGCCCACATGTGATGCCATAAACACACACATGCACACACCTTCCAAGTTCCACCTGGAGTGGGATGGGGGAAGAGGCCTTTTCTAGTGAGAACTTTTGGGACCTAACATTAATACAGCCAACATTCACTCCATCATAGAGTGGTTGCTTCTTCCTGGGAAATAGCCAGGGACAATCCTGGCAGGAGGCAGAGAGGTGTTGGCGTCAGCTGCTGTTGATATGGCCCCTATTACGTTTTTATCAGTACCGCCATCCAATATTCCCCAGACGCTTTGTCTTTGCTTTGCATTTTATCAATATTACCGGCTGATCCTGCCTTTCCTTCTCCACGAGTTTATTAATATTGCCTTCTGATCTGAGGGTAGTAGCTGTGTTTTATATTCCAATGCCATCCCCGGCCCTTGCCAAGCTCAGACGCCATCTTTAATTAGATTTTTCTCCTTGGCTCTGGGAAACATAAACTGAACTTCCACCCTCCCTCCCCACCACTGTATCTCGCTTTCTTTGCTGGGTCCAGGCAGACACTGAGTTTAGTATTCTGTTGCCATCACTGTCCTGGGGCTAAATGTATCTGGAGCTCATTCTGGTGGTTCAGGCTATTCTGTAGATAAACAGGAGGGACTCGGTTCTTCTTACAACCTTGCTCAGCTTGGTTTTGTTTTGCTGTGGCATGGAAATGACAGGCATGTCATGGAAATGCAGGTTCCCTGCAGAAAGCCAGAGCACCTGGGTGACAGGCAGATTGTGGGTATGGGTGTGATTGACAGAGAAATGCTTGTCCCCTTTCTTGGGGTAGCAACAAAGAATATATCCTGTTGCTTATGCTAACTAACATTGCGGAGAGATGCCAAATAAACTCACATCACCCTGTTGCCCAGGGAGGGGGTAAGGAACCATTTCTGGGAGATGATTCAGAGGCCTGCCTCTAGGTAGCTCTCTATGGGATATATGACACCAGGGGAAGAGACCACATTCTCTGATGTTATTGGGTCCTTGGCCAAAGGAGTGGCTGGAAGTGCTTCATCTCAGTCAAGGGCTCTGTTTCATCATCCCATGACGTTCCCAACCACGGAGGACATGGAGAAGGCAAAGCAACTCACTAAGGCAGCATGGAAGAGGTGTGGCTCAGTTGGGGTTCTGTCATTCCTCTCATCCTCTTGAGAGCTCCTCTGGAGAATCATAGAATCATAGAGTTGGAAGATACCACAAGGGCCATCCAGTCCAAACCAGCCCCCCCCGCCATGCAGGAAGTCTCAATCAAAGCATCACCGACAGATAGCCATCCAGCCTCTGTTTAAAGACCTCCAAGGAAGGAGCCGCCACCACACTCTGAGGGTGTATGTTCCACTGTTGAACAGCCCTTACTGTTAATTCCCATTCCATGAACTAATAATAATAATAATAATAATAATAATAATAATAATAATAATAAGTTTTATTTATATACCGCCCAATCACTGGGAATCCGAGCGGTTTACAACAGAGGGGATAATAGACGGTTCCCTGCCCTCAGGCTTACAATCTGAAAGACACGACACAAAAGGAGAAGGGAATGGTGAGGGGGGGAGGGAATCAGGTCCAGTATTCTTCTCTCCCTCTGAGGCCTGGACCAAAGCAGATGGACTGGAGGGAGGGCTCTTCTTCTTCAGGATAGCCCTGATTGAGCTGGGCCAGCCTATTCTCTCCCTCACAGGCTGAAGGATGACAGTTAGGGAGGGAGGAGCCTCTTTCTTCAGGCCAGCCCCTGATGGAACTGGGCCAGCCTTCTCTCTCCTTCAGAGGCCGAACGATGACAGTTAGGGAGGGAGGAGCCTCTTTCTTCAGGCCAGCCCCTGATGGAACTGGGCCAGCCTTCTCTCTCCCTCAGAGGCCGAAAGATGACAGTTAGGGAGGGAGGAGCCTCTTTCTTCAGGCCAGCCCCTGATGGAACTGGGCCAGCCTACTCTGTCCCTCAGAGGCCGAAAGAAAATGCCCTGCCAAAAATGCTTTGTTTTTATTGTTATTTGTTTTGAAACCAGAAATGGTCAATCTGCACTAATTCTGCAGCATAGATGCAGCCAAGATCACTTTGGTGTTTCTAGTGCTCAAAAAATATCAGTGCATTTACCTCCAATGTAGAAGGCCCTAGCCAAGCTTACTGGTGAGGTATGGCTTCAAAGAATTATGTTCAAGTCAGAACATCTCTGGAAGGACTTGATTTCTTGTCCTCATCTTTGTTCACATCCAACAGCTCATAGTGCACCAGCTAAGGTTTACTTTCATTTTACTCAAGAGAGCCATAAGTGAAGGGATCCTTTTTCGCCATCCAGTAAGAATGCCCCATCTGTTTTTCTATTCTCTTTGGGAGCTTCAAAAGCCTTCTGTCCAGCCTGGCTCAGTTACAGAGACCCAGCAACGCTGCATGTTATTAGCCAGGCTGTGGGCCTGGTCAGAAAACGATGATCAGGTTTGAAGACTTTCCATTTCTAAAGCAAAGAAAAGTTTAAGTCCTCCCCCAGTTTCTAGATTCCCTCAAGCATGAAGGAAGGACATTATTGTTCTCAGATGCCTCAAACCTTTTGCCAGTGCCTGAGATTAAAATTTTATGTATTGATTTATTGAAGATGCTTGTATGCTTTTTTTCTTAAGTACAAAATGGTTTACAGGAGAAAAGAGCAACATTTCATATCACATAAAATATAAATATATGAAAACCCTCAATAACAGTGATCGAGACAACATCAAAAAAAAATATGCCCCTAAAAACAAAACAGTACATGTCCACAACATCTCAATGAAAGCTGCATGGAAAAATTGGGCTGGTTGCGGAAAAGATCTGGGGATGTTCTTGAAGAGATGTCAAGGTGTCATCTCTTCCCTCCCATAAACTTGAACTTCTTGCTGTTTGTCATCTCAGTGGACACCTGAAAGCATTCACTCTTCCTGGGATGAGAGGCTGTGTGGTTTAGTCTGGCACAGGATTGGGAAACTGTGGAGGGTGCAGAGACCATTTCCCTGCATCAACCTGACTGGCTTCACTGTCTGTTTAGGCAAGCTGGAAGTAATGTCATGTTACTTCTGGCCACTCTTTTGGCTGATTTTTGGGCTTTTTCAGTTTTGGCATTTTGGGGGGATAATTGGGATGTACTGATCATTGGCATAGGTAGACAGCCACATTTGTGGACAATTTTGGGTGCATTTGGTTGGTTGACAAGCAGAAATAAATTTGTGAAAATTGCTGAGAAATTTAATTTTGTTTATGATATGGGAACTTTGGAGTGTCTAAAGAGGTTCAGGGGCCACACTTTGTATTCTCAAAAGCCATATGTAATCCATACCCCATGCTTTGCCCTCCCCTGGTCTAGAATATAGAGCACTATTTTCAAAGTGTGGGTTTCTTCCTTGTTGTTTCAGTCTAAGGACTGCAAGTACACTTAATCAATGTACATTTCTATACTGCTTACTGATGTACTAATGGTTTATAAATTGTAATTTAATTGCCCCCAACAAGCTGGATACTCATTTTAGTGACCCATGGAAAGATGCCAGGCTGAGTCATATAGAACTCACAACCTTGTGGTTTGTGAGTGAGTGGCTGCAGTAGAGGCATTTAACCACTGTGCTACCAGAGTCCCATACACACATTTTGTGCACATGCTTGAGCATGTAGGGTGTGAAGGAGTGCCCAATTCATTGAAAATCCCAATCCTGAAATCTAAAGAGGCCTTTGGTTTTACCACAACCTTATCTTAATAACTACCTTCGTATCTTAGCCCCAGACAGACAGAGATAGTAGATGCAAACAGCAGTGTTTAGTTGAGATGCAACAGTACTGTAAATCGCCACCAGTGTACTTCTATTAGGTTTCCCATGTCTCCGGATGAGCAACAGAGTATCGGGATATACTCAATGGTCCATCAGTGTCAGGAAATGGGATGTTCCCAGGAACTTGAGGAGGCAAGAAAAAGAAGTTCAGTTCTGGGAGGTAGGGTTGACAGGTCTCAGAGCTCTGGTTCCTCTTTCCTGTCCTCAGAGCACAGGGGAAGAATGTCAGGGCCAGAGATAATGTTTACATAGACATTTCCCCCTTTGTTCATCAGATCTGGTGTTTTTTCAATTCAATGTGGAGTAAAGATTTCCTATTTGGACACCTGTGAAACTGTAGCTGATGCTTTTGACATCACCAGGGGCTACCCCTGAAGACCTTCCCCTTGAGAGCTCTCAAGGGATCATCCCAAGGCCTTAGGTTTAGCCCTGAAATGTCAGGGCATGGGATAGTCCTGACCTGGCAGTCCTACTGGGAGGACAAGGGCTGTTCTCTTTACCTGTTTGTGCAGGTGTACCAACAGTACACAAGTGGCCTCAACAATCAGAGTGGACCCTGGTGCCATCAATCCACAATTGTGAAAGAAATGGTGCAATTGAATAAGGAGGTATTAGACAGCTCCTTCTATGACAACAACAAAAAGTTGATTTGCTGAGGCAATGGGAGGTTGTTGCAGCATATGTCACCTACAGCATTCAGCCCTTGAGTACCACAAAAGAGCACAAATTGTTAGTTTTTTAATTTGTTGCTGACAATAAAAACACACACAGGATTAAAAAGCAAACCAACAGCACTTCTCCCATCTTTGTCCTGGATTCCAGAAGTATATATTTACTGAAGTAATTAACAAACAGAATATAAAATAAGCAAAACATTTTGCTCCTGCTTTCTTCAGTTGCTAAAGATGAAACTGAGCTGCATCCAAGGTGGCAGTTTAGAACATTCTGGTTTGAATATTCCTCAGTGGATGATAGTACAGGTCGGGTTTCCCTTATCCGAAAGGCTTGGGACCAGAAGTGTTTGGGATTTCAGAGTTTTTCGGATTTTAAAATATTTGCATATACATAATGAGATAACTTGGAGATGGGACCCAAGCCTAAACATGAAATTTGTTTATGTTTCATCTACATGTTAAGGAAAAAGCATAATTTTATATGCAATATTTTCAATCATTTTGTACATGAAACAAAGTTTGGGTATGTTGAAATATCAAAAAACAAAGGTGTTACTACCTTAGCCACTCATATGGACCATTTTGGATTTTGGAAGATTTTGGATTTTGGAATTCTAGATAAGGGAGACTCAACCTCTATTATTCTCTAGATAAGTCTATAAATCCAGCATATATATTTACTGCAAAGGAGTGAGAGAGGTGCTTGTAAGATCTTTTGATTTTAAGCATGTATCCATTTTGACTGGGGGAAAAAGGAACGGGAGAAAGGAAGTTCCTAATGCCAGAGAATGTAAACCTTATTTAATGTGTAATATTGGACATATGGGAACTGAAGTAAAAATGGAGCCCTCACAGTTCAGCTTCCTGTTAGTCCTGAACAGAATGCCCTGCAAGGACAACACCCAAAAATAAATCCTCCAGGAAAGCCATACCCATAGCCTATGCCTTGCAGCCCATGCTACCAGTACAGTAAGAGACTGGCAGCTGAAAGAATAGGAACAATAGTAGGCATAACCCAGGTGAAACATATCCAAGCTTTTGTTCCCCCTAAGCTGTATCCTAAGTTTTGTTTTCCTAAACCCTTGTCCACGATGGGCAATAATATGAAGTGTTGTTGTACAGAAAGGGCTCTTGTGGTGCAGTGGTTAAATGCCTCTACTGCAGCTACTCACTCACAAACTGCAAGGTTGTGAGTTCAGTTCCAGCCAGGGGCTCCAAGGCTGACTCAGCCTGGTATCCTTCCAAGGTTGCTAAAATGAGTACCCAGATAGTTGGGGGCAATCAGCTTACACTTTGTAAACCACTTAGGGAGTGCTTAAGTGCACTTGATAAGCAGTATAGAAATGTACTTGCTATTGCTATTGCTACCACCAAAACCTGCACCTGTTGAATTTCTGCTTGTTATTCTAGTGCTAAAGGTATATGAAAAGGTGGCTGCAATACTTGTAGTACGGAGTATGGCAAGCTGCTCTCAGTGCCCCTTTCTAGCTAATCCTCTATCTTGAGATAGCCTCCACCTCTCTGGAAAACCACCTAGAGCAAGATGCAAGACCTTGGGTGCAGCATCTTGTACCAGAGCCTGGTGAGTGAGTGTTTTGTATGTCTGCCAAACAGACTGAGTTAAGTTGCGAAGTCCTGTCACATCTTTTTTGAGTGGCTGTTCCATCATACAATGCTCCCTTGTTAATTTGCATCTTCAAAAATTTGCCCCTGATTAGTGTTGGTCTGAGACATTTTGCTGCTTGAGGTGAAGACAACTAAACTGGCCACTGAGTTGTCCTTCCACCCTGGTGAATCTTCCTTTCACACTGGAGCTAGTTTGGGGGATCCAGGGCAAGTCTTCAAACAGTGTCCTGTGGCACTTAAGTTTGCCACCTCATGCTTGGCTTAATGGTAAGGCTGGCCCTGCCTTGCTCTCTGTCTCTCTTGTCGGGTAGAATAGGTAAGATGTCATCTTCCCTTGCTCCACCGTCGATACTCAAAGAAGCTCTCTGTTTAATGTGTGGAGTCCTCCTTGCTTAGCCAAGCTGAAATCTTCTTGATTAGCGTTGTTGCTCTTGCTTTGATAACGCAAATGAGCGGTTTCTAAAACAAAGTTTAATAAAATAAACCAAAGTTGAGATGAACTAATAGAATGAATTTAGGCTTCATTAAGCAATCGAGCTAAGTGAATTAAAGCAAGCGAGAGGCACTTTCCTTCCTTCTCAAAAAACATAAATAAATGTCAGTCATTGTGACAGGGGAGTGATTGAGAAGCTCTCAGCACCAACTTGATCAGGTGCTTAGCTTTTAGGCACCTCATTTACGAGGGTTATGAGGTTTCAGAGCACGGTAGTGCACACACTGGTAACTTCAATAGCAATAGCATTTACATTTCTACACCGCCTCAGAGTGAATTCAGCACTCTCTAAGCACTTTGCTGTTGTGCATTTCAAATTGCAGTTGTCCATTACGCATTGTGCAACATCACCAGTCATTGACCTGTATTGAACAGTGTTGTTATTCTGCATGGAGGATGCATAGTGTAGACATGTACACAGATATTTACCCTAAACTGAAGGGATGTTGGATTTCAGGCAGAGTTGTATATTCTAGTAGGATGGAAATGATGTTAAATTTATTCATGGCATAGACCCCTCTGTACTGATTTTCAATAGGATTTGCACATCAAAGTTTTACTCCATGCTGCCCTGCCTCCAGGAAATAACAACAGTCTCTATCCTTAGCCACGTCTTTCAACTTGGAGCAAACCCCTTCTAACTCTTTAACCAAGGCTTTGGTCTGACTTTAAATTGACTTTTCTTCTCTAATCCCAGTGTGGTTTTTCCAAAGCTCACCATCTTCATCAGGGCTTTTATGAGTCTTTAGTGGTTTAAGACAAAACTAAATTTGCCCTGATCTTTCATGAAACGCACAAGACAATTCCTACCCACCCGTTTGTTCTCTTGTGATTTTTAGCTTCAGGTTTTCTTTTGCAGTCCTTTTAGTGTTAAGTCTTCTTTCTTTTTCTTTTAAGGAGATGCCTTAAAAAAATCCAGCTTTTAAAGATCCAAAAATCCTTGACTAAGAAGTCTGTGTGTGGCAAAATGGGGAAAGGATTATTGTATTATGGGATTCAAGTGCTCTTTCCTACAAAGAAAGCAAAGGATCGATGGGCTAGTTTATATAGACAGCGAAAAGCAGGTGGTTAAACTTTTCCTGGAATGTGCCACTTCAGACTGAAGGTAAACAGTTGGCTGCTTGTTTCTCAGAGATGAGAGGAATTCAAGTATGCCTCCATACAGACACACACTGCATGTAGAAATGTAGCCTGCCAGAAGGAGGTTTCTCCCTAATTTTGGTAAGTCCATCCAGTTCTCCCTCCCCATCTACAACAAAGCAGTACAGTCAGAGGAAATGCTTTGCCACTTGATTCTGCTGTGTGAACTGGGTTACAATCCAATCTTGGGACTTTATCACATGAGCCTTGTTCTCGCCGCAACCACACAATTCAATAAAAATGCAAATATACTGGTTTTGTGAGCAGCCAATATTGCACATCTTCACAATTGCACAACTGGGGCTGCTACTGTCATTGTGCTCTTTTCCACACTCCCCCTTAACCATGCCTCCCTACCTTTTGCCCTACCCAGCATACCTTTTATTTTATTTTATTTCATTTTTATGTTATTATTTTTTATTATTTTAATGCTATTCTGCAGTTCTGATAATGTGATGTATGGAAAAGAAATTTAAAAAATGAACCAAGCAACTTGGGACTAGCAAGGGGTGGGGGACAAGGGGAGAGGAGGAGACTGTGACACCACATGATTGAAAATACCACAACTGCCCTGGCAGCAACATTTCACTTTAGGAGTTCTAGGACTGCTGCACAATTGGCAACTATTGATGGGTTTTCCCTGTCAATGAACAAAGATGCCCCAACCACACTTGGCAGATACAGCAGCCATAGGTCGGAGGCAATGTCATATGGTAAGTATCACAAAAGGTGCTAATATATGACTTTAGTTGTGGTTTAAAAGCCACATTGATCTCCTTACGCTTGTTTGCTCATGGCTAGCCTTTCCATTTAGGAGAGTGAAGCATCCACTTCAGGCAGGAGCAGTAGCAGATGGGGTTTTATCAGTGTCATTTGAGTTGGTGAATCTTCTCTGGGTCTAAGTCTGAACTTTCAAGGAGCTAGCCCAATGTTAAGCTCATGTTGGCTGAGAGATCTGGGAGCGGTAGTCTATAAAAGTCACTTTTCCAGGCTCTGTCTACAAAGTTGGGACATGCCTAGAATGGCAGAATACTAACTAGAACTCCCTCAGGACTTACAGATAACTAAATCCAACCCAGCAAGGCAGAATATGCAATGAGAAATTTATGGTACAGATTTCATTATTAAAAGGAGAGGAAGCCCATCTTGCAGAAGAGATGATAATTGTAATAGACTGAGTCTCATCAGATTATGGTAATGGCCTGTTAGGCTTTAAAAGTGGAAACAATGGCCTTTTATAAGGGTGAGATAGGAATCTGGGAATCCTGGAAGAGGTGCTTGCAGGTTGCCCTGAAGCTAAAGCAACCGTCTTGTTCATTATGAATCACAATGAATAATTAACTTAATTCAATGCTGTAAGATGAGAAGATGGTCATTGGCTTATTTGGTCTCTTTCAAAAATAGACATAAAAAGAGGGTAGGTCTCAGGGTGGCTTATAAAGATAAGTAAAAAATAAATAAAATAAAACCAATCAATGCCTCAGGCTGAAAGTCTAAAAGTGACAACACAAAAGAAAAAGAGAGGAAGAGGGAGGGAGCAAAGAGGAACTACACACCTACTCCAAGGGATGTCAAGTAGAAGATGGAAGACGCTTGTTTCCTGCTGCTTCTGAGGCCAATGGACTCAAATTACAAGAAAAGAGATTTCACTTAAACATTGCAAAGAACTTTTTTAAACTGTTAGAGTTGTTGGACAGTGTAACAGAAAGCCTTGAGGATGGTGGACTGTCCATCTTTGGAGATCTTTAAACAAAGTTTCGATGAGCATCTTTCAGGGGTGCTGTAGTTATGTGTGCCTTCGTGGCAGGGGATTGGATCGGATGGTGTCTGTGGTCCTCTCCAATTCTACGATGCTATGGCACCATACAAACAGGCCAAAATAAAGCTGCTTCGAGTCAGTTTGGAGGTATGCTGTTTAAATGATGCATGCATACTAAGAGTCTGGAAGTAGCGTCAAAGCTGTGCTCCAAATCCCCTAAAACAAATCTTGCTAAGAAAGCCTAATACACTTTAGGGCCAGCCAGTATCAGTTGGAAATGATTTGAAGTCCCCAAAACCATGTCCCCAAAAGAAAACGTAGGCCCCCAAAAGGGCCAGGAGTCTACAGGTGGCCTGTGGTCCTGACTTTGTCCTGTCCGGCTGTAGAAAAACTAGCTTGCTGACACTAGCAATCTGCCAGCTCCCTTCCCTCCCTCTATATTTGGCCTTGCCTCCCTGCCTTGAACTGCATCTTGTCATGAATGAAAAAAAGGTGATTTCTTTTCTGGTTGCAAACAATGTGGAGGAGGCAGGGGGCAGAAGCACTGCTGTTTAGACAGTGCATGTCAGGTTGCTATTAAAAGTGTGGAAATAACAAGAGCTCTCAAACCAGAGCTCCAAAACCTATTAATATAGTGGATCTGATGAAAACATGAGTGTACAATTAGGCTGGAGCCACGTTGCACATGCAACGGAAGAAGGAAGAAAGTTTTGCAGTGATAGAGCAGGAGGCAGGCATTGGAGGATCAACTCTAAATGTTTTCCCTATGCTAAATGCCCTGCAGTATAGAAATCTAGCTCATCAGGGAGCCAGCCCTTCTTCCCCTAAAGAGCTAGATTTTTAGTTGCACAGAAATGTCTTATGTAAGGAGAACATTGAATATATGATTTTTGTTTTGTTACTTGGGGACTCTTTCACCTCATTCTGCTTCCAGTTTTGATAACAGGCACATGCAATGAATGCCGAAATGGTTTTCCAAGCTGCGAAACCATGTGCAAGCTTTTCCAGCTCCTCACTAGCATTCACAGTTGGTGCTTTAATGGGCATCACCTAATCGCTGTGAAAGTGTGAGTCTACAATCAGGAGGGATCCATATACACAACAGAAGGAGGATGACAGTCCTGCAGTGACAAAAACAAGCTACAGGTGCTGGAAGGGAATCAATTCTGTATGTTTCTTCTATGTAAAGTACCCTGTGGATATAAAAAGCTAGTGTAACAGGGAATCATCTTTTCCCCATGAAGGTCTGGCTTTCTAGCTACAGAAAGAAGTTTTGTGTAAGAGGAGCATTTGGATACATCATGGTCATCATCTTCATTATCATTATGATGGAGTCCTAGTGGTGCAGTAGTTAAATGCCGATACTGCAACTGCAATGTTGTGAATTCAACCCCAGGGCTCCAAGGTTGACTCAGCCTTCCATCCTTTCTTAGGTCGATAAAATGAGTACCCAGCTTGTTGGGGGAAATTGGCTTACACATTGCAAACCACTTAGGGAGTGATGAGTGCACTGTTAAGCATTATAAAAATGTAAATGCAATTGCTATTATTATTATTATTATTATTCCATGTGGAGGCTCTTGGCTCCTCATTCTGCAACATGTTTAGGATCCAGATAATGAATGCTACAGGGATCCATGCTAAAATGGTTCCTCAGGCAAGCAAACCGCATGCATACCATTTTTCTCCCCTGCCCTAAAAGCATTCTCAGTCAGTGCTCCAATTGCCATCAACACAACTCCCCCTATTGCTGCTATACCCAAAAGAGGCAAAGATGTACATGCTTGTGTGTGGGGATGGAGGGGAAAAGAAATGTTTTGGGGAGGAGTAGGAGAAGAAAATATTGGCAGAGAGGGGAATTTTCTCCTCCTCCGCCTCTCCTTAGCCTGGCATTTCTTTTTGTGCAAAAGAAAATGAGGATGTTACAGTTAAGTAGGGTGCCATAGTTCAAAGCCATCGGAGCAGAACACATAAACAAGTCCATTGCCTGAACGCCACCCGTGTCTGTGTGCGCATCGGGGTGCCTGTATAATTCATGAGTGGAGCGCTTTGCGTAATTCACAATTAAGGCTCGGCCAGCGAGCTTTTCATGTTTCCTGTTGCGCTTCCTCAACTTTGCGGTTCCTAGTCAAAAAGCTTGAGGAGCCTGCCTGGGACGGCCTGTGGGGAGATGGAGTATTTGTGTATTAGTCGGGAGCTTATGAATTATGCAGCCACTGTGGGGAAGCCAAAGGGATCGGATGCTGCAACCAGCCAGCTGGCTTCTCAAAAAAAGAGAGAGACTGAGAGAGAGAAAGGGAGGGAGGGCAGGAGCCATATTTATCTTGGTGGTGCGCGATCGATTTTCTTTAAACACACACATACGCTCACCTCTGCGATAAGGATTCTGTGAGTGCAAAAAGACCCGCAGAGTCTTTTATTTTGGCCTAAGAACCCAAGTTTCTTTCCCAGATGGCTTAATCCCTCTGGATTTTGTGCAGTTCAGGTGATAGGCAGCACCAAGTCAGCTGAGAATTGCTTATATGTACAAACCTCCTCCTGAATGCTTTGATATTTATTTTGATGGAACAGGGTTCTGGGAGAGCTTTCTTTCAAAGGCCATAGAGGGAAGGGGAGGCAAAATTCCCCTGGTAGCAGAAAAAGAAGTTCTTCGATCACTTTGAGGGGGAAAAATCTTAAAAGCAGTCCATAATCAAGGGTCACATGGGAATCCTTTACAGGCAAGACTCAGAAGTGGGAACAGGAGAATTACCTTTCAGTTCCCACTGGCCATATCTTGTTCACAGGCACCTGGGGCAATTTATGATTTGGTATTTGGATATAAACAGGTCAGGCCACAGTAATGTGCAAATCACAATGTAGTAGGGTTGCCAGAGTGCCTTTAAGCTGCCAGTCAACATATGGTTACCCCATGAATCTCATAGAGCTTTCTTAGGCAAGGAATACTCAGAGGTGGTTTTGCCAGTTCCTGCAAAAAGCCTCCAGTACTTGGTATTCCTTGGTGGTTTCTCATCCAAGAAGTAACCAGGGCTGACCCTGCTTCTCATGCAAGAACTAACCAGGGCTGACCCTGCTTAACTTCCAAGATCAGATGGTGCTTAAAGTTATATATTTAATTGTAATTCTTTTGTGCAGTTTACAAATACACTGCAGGCTTCGGGGGAAATGGGACAGAATGGGTTTATGTGGAAGTGATGCAGTTAAAAAAATCACCTGTCTTTACTCCTGCTTTAAGGGTGACTAGGTCCTGGAGCCAAAACCTAACTGGTGCCAGAGAATGAACCTGCAACGTCCAGTGTGTAAACTTTTGTGTCTTCCCCTAAACTGACTTCTTGTTTTTTAGAGACCTGAAGTTCTCTAAAGTAATAATACAGACTCATCTGATGCTTAAGGAATGCAACCTTTATTGCTGTCTGGTTCCTTCCTTATCCAAGGCCATAGGCTAACTCTTCTGGCCTCCATGGACAGAATATGGAACATGGACTATCCACACTTTGTTCAGAACATTCTAACAAACATGGCCTTGATCAAAGAATGGGTCTGGCAGGAACATTATATCATTGAGTTATGGTTTTGTGTCCATTGCAAGTATATAAAAACATTTGCCAGTATTCTGTATCAGCTGCTTAGTTCAGTGTAACATCTCCTGACTGGACCTCTGTCCCCAAAACGAATGGAAACATCGGCCCCATTCATACTGGCCTAAAAGACATTCATACTGGCCTAAAAGACATGGAGGGAACTGGGATGATCTGGATGCCCCTCCCCCAAATCGCTCCGTTAGCAAGTGCCCACTACAAATTGAAATCGAATGCATTTTGACAGAAATCGAATGCATTCTGTAGATTGGCCGCTGCCAATCAAGCTATCGTCATGGTGACGTTTGCAGGGCATCGGAGGAAGTGTCCTCCCTTTTTAAAGAGCCAGGCACAGGGGTTTCAGCGGCTGAAGCAGGGAGAGAGATGCCTCTCTCTCTCTTTTAATAAACCTGTGGGCTTTTGGGTCAGATCTGCCCCTGTCCCAGGCAAAGGATGGGATTGCCATGCATTTTTTTTTTGCTTTTAAAAGCAACATTAGCTTTCCCTTTGCTTCCCTTGCTGTATCTGCTCAAGAAGACAAAACATTCGCATATTTGCTCAAAAAAATTGTTAAAAATGTAACATTGATTGTTTGCAACATTTGTAGCTTCTCCCTCTGCAGAAAGCAAGGAGATCCAAGGATATCCAAGTGCAAGCCTGGCTCCATCTGCCTCTGGAATATAAACCATGCGCATCTTGCCGGTCCCAGCTGCTGGTGAGGCAACCTCCCTCCTTCCCAACTGCCACTGCTGTGGACTCTGAGGGAGAAAAGAACCATCTTGCCGGTCCCAGCTGCTGGTGAGGCAACCTCCCTCCCTCCCAACTGCCACTGCTGTGGACTCTGAGGGAGAGAAGAGCCATCTTGCCGGTCCCAGCTGCTGGATCACCCAGTAAGAGGGAGAGCACGCCAACATCTGAGCCCAAGGGACTGAAACCAACAGCCACTTCTCTCCAGGGACGCTTCCCTGTCCAGCAACATCTATATTAGATCCCTTGTACCTTGTGGTAACACAGAGAGAGAAGAACAAGCCTTCCCTGATAACATCTAGGAAGGAGACAACATCTGGGAAGAGACAGAGACCCACAGGTTCTATCTAGAGGCTGTTGGGAGAAGAAACTTCTGTTCCTGCTGCCTGGACCTCTGCTTCCCTTTCTGGACTGAGCTCTTTCAGGACTGGGCCTTGACTCAGCAGGCACTGTTTCATCCAGCACAGTTGCCTTGCCTGCCTGAGGTAGAAGGCTGGGACTTCTACAGGAGACTCACCAGACCACATCCCGATTTATTTGCTACCTGTCCTTTTCTGTTTGTTTTTCTTTTCCTGTTCCTGTCAATTCAATAGGAAGCATGTTTTTTCCTGAGGGAGGAAGGGATATAGAGAGTCAGGGAGCAGCCATTGGAGTCATTCAAGGCAGAGGTAGATACGGAGAGAGGAGACAATTAAAACACCAAGGAAGAGGGGAACTCAAGAGAGTGCTAGTGATCCCCAAGGTGTCTCCCAGTCTAAATAGTATGTATAGCCTTGATGATAGTCTTACCGGGTTGAAGCTACTGTTGCTCAATGCCAGGTCAGTGAATGGTAAAACAGCTGCCATTCAGGACCTGATCCTCGAAGAACAAGCTGACCTGGCATGTATAACAGAGACCTGGTTGGATGAGGATGGAGGAGTTAATCTATCTCAGCTTTGCCCACCGGGTTTCTCTGTGCAACATCAGGCGAGATCTGGAGGGCGAGGAGGTGGTGTTGCAGTTGTATATCGTGATTCCATCCCCCTGACCAGATGCCCTCTCACACAATCTACGGGTTTTGAATGTGTTTATTTAAAATTGGGTAGCCGAGACAGAATAGGGATGCTGTTGGTATACCGCCCACCCCACTGCACAACAGTCTCCCTTCCTGAACTGACTGAAGTGGTCTCGAGGATGGTATTGGAATCTCCACGTCTGTTAGTGCTAGGGGACTTCAACATCCATGCTGGGACTTCCCTTTCAGGTGTGGCTCAGGACTTCATGGACTCCATGACAACTATGGGTCTATCCCAAGTAGTATCTGACCCTACTCATGCTGCTGGGCACACTCTGGACCTTGTTTTTTGTGCTGGGTGGGATGAAGATGATCTTGGTGTGGTGGAACTCTCTACAGTTCCATTATCATGGACAGATCATTATCTGGTCAGGTTTAGACTTACTGGGACTCAGAACCTCTGCAGGGGTAGGGGACCGATTAGAATGGTCCGCCCCAGGAGGCTGATGGATCCAGATGGATTCCTGAGGGCTCTTGGGGAATTTCCTGTCACCTTGGCAGGTGATTCTGTTGAAGCCCTGGCCAACCTTTGGAATGGGGAAATGGCCAGAGCGGTGGACACAATCGCTCCTGAGCGTCCCCTCTCACGGAGTGGAGCTAAACCAGCCCCCTGGTTCTCTAGGGATTTGATGTTGATGAAGCAAATGAGAAGGAAACTAGAGAGACGTTGGCGGAAGACTCAGAGTGTATCTGATCGAATACGGGCTAGATCCTATTTGAAAGCCTACTCTTTGGCAATACGGGCAGCAAAGAAATTATTTTTTGCTACCAGCATTGCATCTGCAAGGAGCCAGTCAGCAGAGCTTTTCCGAGTGGTCAAGGGTCTTTTACACACTCACCCTCAAGTAGAAAATGCAGACCACTCAATGGTTCGCTGTGAAGAATTTGCTCAGCATTTTGCAGATAAAATCACTCAGATTAGGTCCAAATTAGATGCTGCAATTAATATAGTGTCAGTGGATGTTATCTTGGCTCCTACTGTTCCAGTGTTAATGGATACTTTTCAACTTGTGCAGCCTGATGATGTAGACAGAATCCTTGGAAAGATAAGAGCCACTACATGTGTCTTGGACCCTTGTCCTTCTTGGCTTATTAAACAGGCCAGAGGGGGACTGACTGAGTGGGTAAAGGAAGTAATCAATGCCTCCCTACAACAAGGCAGAATTCCATCCTGCCTAAAGGAGGCTGTTGTGAGGCCTCTATTAAAAAAGTCATCATTGGATCCCACAATAATGAATAACTATCGGCCAGTGTCTAACTTACCATTTCTGGGCAAGGTTCTGGAACATGTGGTGGCTTCCCAACTCAAGGGGTTTCTGGATGAAACGGATTATCTAGATCCATTTCAATCTGGTTTCAGACCTGGCTATGGAACAGAGACAGCCTTAATCGCCTTGGTGGATGACCTACGCAGGGAACTGGACAGAGGGAGTGTGTCCCTGTTGGTTCTTCTGGACCTTACAGCAGCTTTTGATACCATCGATCATGATATCCTTCTAGACCGCCTCTCTGGGATGGGGCTTGGAGGTACTGTTCTACAATGGTTCCGTTCCTTCCTGGAGGGGCGAACTCAGAAGGTGGTACTGGGGGACTCCTGTTCGACCCCCTGGCCATTGACCTGTGGGGTCCCTCAAGGTTCTGTGTTGTCCCCTATGCTGTTTAACATATACATGAAACCGCTGGGAGAGGTTGTCCGGAGTTTTGGGGTGCGATGTCATCAATATGCAGATGACACTCAACTCTACTACTCCTTCCCACCTCACTCCAAGGAGGCAGTCCTGGTTCTAAACCAGTGCCTGTCTTCAGTAATGGACTGGATGAGGGCAAACAAGTTGAAACTTAATCCAGACAAGACAGAGGTGCTCCTGGTCAGTCGGAAGGCAGATCAGGGAATAGGGATCCAGCCTGTGTTAGATGGAATCACACTCCCCCTGAAAACACAGGTTCGCAGTTTAGGAGTAATCTTGGACTCAGCTTTAAACTTGGAGTCCCAGGTCTCTGCTATGACCAGGAGTGCTTTCGCACATTTAAAACTTGTGCGCCAACTGTGCCCGTTCCTTGAGAAGCCAGATCTGGCCACGGTGGTACATGCCTTGGTTACATCCCGTTTGGACTACTGTAATGGGCTCTACATAGGACTGCCTTTGAAAAGTGTTCGGAAAATTCAATTGGTTCAAAGAGCTGCTGCCAGGCTGTTAACAGGCGCCGATTACAGAGCCCATACAACTCCCCTGTTGAAACAGCTTCATTGGCTGCCAGTTCGTTCCCGGGCACAATTCAAGATACTGGTTATATCCTACAAAGCCCTACATGGCTTAGGTCCACATTATTTGGCAGACCGTTTCTCCTGGTATGAACCTGCTCGGACTCTGAGATCCTCTGGAGAAGCCCTTCTCACCATCCCAACACCTTCACAAACACGTTTGGTGGGGACACGAGAGAGGGCCTTCTCAGTGGCTGCCCCTAGACTCTGGAACTCCCTGCCCAGGGAGATAAGAACGGCTCCCTCCTTGATGGCTTTTCGACGGCAGGTGAAGACCTATCTGTTCAAACAGGCATTTAAGTAATCACTATAAGAACAGACAGGAATGTTGGACTAGTTATTCTGTTTAATGGATGTCATTTATCTATTTATTTTTAAAATGTTTTAATTGTACTTTCTGTTTGTTTGTTTGTTTCTTTTTTAATTGCTGTAAAGCCGCTCTGAGTCCCAGTCCTGGGAAAAGAGCGGGATATAAATAAATAAATAAATAAATAAATAAATAAATAAATAAATGTTCGCTCAAAAAAAATTGTTAAAAATGTAACATACATTCTGGAATAGAAACAATGCGCATGTTCGCTCAAAAAAAATTGATTGAATTTGAAAAGGAGGGGGGGTTTGCCTGACATGAGCTCCGTTCATGACCTGATTTTTTCCTCCTGCAAGGGAAGGAATGCCCAGCGACAGAGGGCTTTGGGCAGGGGATGCAGGGAAAAGAGGCTCCTAAAGAATGCCTTCCCTTGCTCCCTTCTGCCCAGGGCTCTTTCCTCCTCCCCCTCCCCTCCGATGAGGGGAGGAAATGCCTTGCCCTTTGCCCACCCTCTGACCTAAATCCCTCCCTCAATTTGCCTCGATCGTGATCGAGGCCAAGTTCTCATTCCCAGGACCCGGGTTTTTTAAAAAGAAACGGTATTTGCGCCGATTTCAAAAGACCCGCGCTAGGGGCCATTTAACACGGAACGGGTGTGCAAGCCCCGGATTCGCTTGTGTGAGATTCGGGGTGAGTAGGAACTTCACGTGATTGAATCGGTTTCAGAACCAATTTTTTTTGTAATGTGAATGGGCCCATCATTCACCTGTGATCCAGTTGTGGGCAGAATGGACCTCCTTCTCTTCATGCAGCAGATGCCTAGTAAAATAGGTTGTATGTATGTTATGATTGTGACAATAGTGTCACAACTGTGAATAATTGACAATTATTAGCTAGATTTACTCATCCATAACTGTTCCAGTGTGGTGTAGTAATTTAAGTGTTGCACTATGACTGGAAACCAGAGTACAGCTCCCCACTCATCCATATGATCCATTGGGTGAACTTGGGAAAGACGCATGCTCTCAGCTTCAGGGGAAGGCCATGGCAAACCTCCTTTGAACAAATCTTGCCTAAAGATCCCCATGAAAGGTTCATCTTAGGGTCATCATAGGTTGGAAATGACTTGAAGGCACACAACCACAACTGTTCTGTATTCACAGTAGTCACAAATGTGATACAATTCCCACAATTGCACCCCCTCAAGTACTTTGCCAGGCATCAAGTGAATGGTGGGAAGGAGGCCCATTCTGCTTGTGATCAGAGCACAAGTGAATGACGTTTCTGACCGGTTTGGTGCAGTTGGGCTTGAAGAAGATTTTGAGATAAATATACTTAAGTAGCTGATATAGAATACTGCCAGTGGTTTAGCATTATGAAATTACAGTGTTTGGAAGAAGTGACTCCTTCAGAGTAGAATTCCCAGAGCCCCCTATTCCCCATGTTAGCTGTGGGAGAATGGAAATTCCCTGTCCCTCAAAATAATTTTTCTAAGGTCTGGAGACAACCTAGTTGGTCCCTCAAGCCCATGTGCCTCAGCCTTGAAAAAGTCTGTAAGGCTTTGACAAGATGTTTTTGAGAGATTCTCCTTTTGTATTGCTTCCCTTGAGTGATCCCACTTGGCAGATCTGGCAGCAGATGGCTTTCTGAGCAGCCAGCCCTGGAAAACTCTTCTTGGAATTGGGAGGCCCAACTGTGCACCGTCTGGTTTTTAACATCCTCATCTGTTATTGGGCACAGCTGGAGTTGTAGACAGACATGATTGAAAACGTTAAAGCACAATTCACTTCTCCATGGTTCTGTGAAGACAAGGAGAGAAGTAAAGGCTAGAATCAAGGCTCAAGATATACAGGGAAGCAAAACAATTTGCAGTGGGCAAAATACAGAAGCCATCTTGTGATTCCTTCCAGAAAGCACGCATGCATATCAAGCATTATATTTGGAGCAGAATAAAACTGGAGAAACAGCTATTCCTTCTCCATGGGGAATGCTGGAAATGCTACCTTTAGGGGCTAGTGATGTCTATTCAAAACATCTCACCCCATCACCAAATTATAATTCTCAGACTTGACAATGTTACTCAAAGGAAAGGAAAACATCACTACAGTGGTACCCCGGGATACGAATGCGCCGCCTTACGAAATTTCCGGGTTACGAAAAAAATCCATAGAAAAAAACTGTTCCGGGTTACGAAGGTTATTTCGGGTTACGAAAAATTTTTTGGTGCTTTTCAGCGCTTTTTCGCACGAAATCGCGGCTTTTGCTATTAGCGCCTATGGCTTTTTCGGCTTACGAAGGATTTCGGGTTACGAACGCGGCGGCGGAACGAATTAAATTCGTAACCCGGGGTACCACTGTATATGGGAATGACCTAGTAGTGTTTTCACCCAACCTGTTTCTCTCTCCCTAACTCACTACATCCACTTCTACAAGGGGAGAAAAAACAACAACCCAACAATGATCTTGAAGAAGTTTCTTTCTGGATTTTCTGGAAATTGTATTTTCATGCTTGGCCTTCAAATCCAGAAATGAGGTCTTAAATGTTTGTTATCAACACTGTGAGCCCTTGGGTTAGAATTGTCAGGTCAGCAGCTTCCCATTCCTTGAGATTTGGGGGCCAAAACCTGAGTCTTAGGGGCAGGCTGTTGTGATGTCGTATGGATAGGTTCGTGTGATGTCACACATATGAGGACTGGGAACCATCCAGAATTGTTATAATGGCTACTTGATTGGAGAAAGAGGCACAAAGGCAAATAAGGACCTGGGTTGTCCTGGGACTGGGGTTTACTGGGCTGATGCTGTGCTGGCCATGTGACATAATAAATTATTTTTATTTGTATTGGGCTGATGCTGATCACCAATGATGATAGTCTGCATGTTTGGTTCCTTCCTTCCTTCCTTCCTTCTGTCCATCTTAGAATTAGACTCAAGAAGCATGAGCATATCATAAAATATATCATCTTTCCCTAAAACAGAATTATGTGTATTGCCTGAGTAAATGTGTTTACTATCCTGGCTGCAGAAGCAAATGCCATTTCATCCCTATATTTATGGGAGTACCATCATTTGAGTTTAAAATGCAGAAATGTACATGCTCATGGTCTGTCTGTCTTTCTTTCTTTCTTTCTTTCTTTCTTATCATGATTATCAAACAGGATTTTCCTTATTCTTGTTTTTACTCTAATAAACCAGGAATGTTGAAGCAGTTTTAAAGCACAGAACTGTGGGTGGAGAAGAGAAGTGGGAGCTGTGTGCCTCACAAATGAAGAAGCAAAACATGGCAAAGGGGTGTAATTCCTACAAATCAAAGGTCCAAAGTGACCTACCTGTACTACTGGCCTCGGGATAAATGGTGATCATGGTAGTAGAAGTGGGGGCCAGTTTATACCTTGATAATTGAAGAGGTCTTTTGATTCTGGAAGTTGTAGTCCAAAAAGTAATTTCCCCCAGCTCTGTTTGGATTGATGTGTGAGGGAGAATGCTATGCTAGGTGGACTTTGACCTTCTCTATGTAGGCAAGTTCTTGTTGCCTTTATAGACCACCTTAGTTACTATCATGGAAGTAGATAAGACTTGCTCCTTCTTTTTTTGATATCCCCTCCTTCTGATAATACAGATATGGGCTGGTATAGTGTGTGTGTGTGTGTGTGTGTGTGTGTGTGTGTGTGTATGTATGTGCCAACCATCATCATCATCATCATCACCATCATCATCATCACCATCATCATCATCACCATCATCATCATCTTGATAGTAAATGTCCAGTTATTATATTATACACTGCTTAAGCATATAAAACACACGTATAGGGTGAACATTTGAATTTATTATCACTCCTTGCTACTTCTTCTGGCCATGCTGCTTTTCCCATCAGCTGATCAATGTGCCATCATATCAGATAACTGCCTGGCTTCACCCCTTATGGATGTGGAGGAATTTCCAAGGCTTTGCTCTTTCCTGCTTCCTATTCTGATCTTGGAAATAATTAGATACAATTAAGTAATTACTTGTAACTATTTCTTTCTGCAACGAATAAGGCACAACCCAAGTTACATTACATTTACGATTGAATGGATGGTCTCCTGTTGGTGATCTGCCATTACAGAAGTGTATGCCTCTTTCAGATGTTGTGGGAGGAGGTATTCAATAACTCATTGTACAATGCAGAAGGCAGCCTGTGCTGCCATGGACATTTGTTGGCCAGAGGAGGGCAGAAGGTGCTAAGGAAGCATCCAGCTACATCTTGCAGCTAGGAGAAGAGAGCTGACATTGCCTTCTTCCTGGCAATGTGATGTCTTGTGATGTATGTCTTGTGATGCTGTTATCTTGTGCTCTGTGAGTATTAAGATGTTGGCAAGGTGGACAAGAGGACAGGGTGTTTTGTACCACAAGCTGGCATCTTCTGGCATCCATATGTAACACAGTGTATGGATTGGCCTTCTCTCTCTCTCTCTTTCCATCAGCCTTACCTATCCAACCTGACCTACCTCACAGGGCTGTTGTGAAGACACAGTGTGAATGAAAGTTACATGCACTACATTGAAAATGCAGGCGAAAAGTCAAGAAGGAAATATAACTAATAAATACTCATGCAGGTTGTCTCCCTTATTCAAAATGGGACCACATGTGTTTTGGATTTCCAATGTGTGTGTGTGTGTGTGTATTGGATTTTGGAATACTTCTGTTTACCTATACATACATATCGAGGTATGCTGGAGATGGGACCCAAGTCTAAAGACAAAGTTTATGTTTCATATATGCCTTATATACACAGCTAGAAGGACATTTTATACAATATTTTAAATAATTTTGTGCATAAAACAAAATTTGTGTATATTGAACCATCAGAAAACAAAGCTGTCCCTATCTAGGCTACTTATGAAAAACATTTTGGTTTTTGGAATATTTTGAATTTCAGAATTCCGGATAAGGGAGCTTGAACCTGTAATAAGAAGTAGCCTATATAGTTAAAACTAAGCATAGCTGAATTCATTGAGATAACTATGAATAAGATCACAGTCATTCCTACAAACCAAATTATGACACTTTATCAGTGGCTTTATGTTTGCTTGGGCTGCCTGTGTTTTTATGATGAAGCTTAAACCAGAGTGTTGGGTCCTTTGAGTATAAATAGTAGAAAAGCAGCATATCAGTACATGATGTGTCACTGTTGTCTGTCTGTCAATCTATATAACTATCCATCCATCCTGAGGTTGGGGCTGTGAGTTCTCCATGTAGTATGGCTGGCGTACCTGCCATGATGACCTCTTTTACTGCAAAATGTATGCTACCTGAATTGTTCGGCTTTGAAAATTTACTTGCAGTTCAAAAATGGAAAGATACATTTGGAGAAATTTATAGACTCTCAATATCTCTGTATTTCTGAACTCCACCATGAATAGTCAGAAAAGGAGCTCTAGCACCTATATCAGGATGCCTGCTGAGATGTTTCTCACAGAGCTCAGAAAAGCTACTTTTTTAACACCCAGATTTCCCCAGCAAGGCACCATGCTGGTTGTAGGAGTCAAGGATTGTATCTACACTGCAGAATTAAGGCAGTTTGACACTGCTTTAACTGCCATGGCACAATGTTATGGAATTCTGGGATGTGTAGTTTTGTGAGATATTTAGCCTTCTCTGTTAGAGAGCTCTGGTGCAACAATAAACTACAAATTCCAGGATAATAATAATAATAATAATAATAATAATGCTATAGCACTAAGCCATGACAGTTACAGTGGAGCAAAGCTGCATTCATTCTGCAGTGTGGCAGCAGCCTGGGAATTATAGTCCCCCCAAAAGTAATTTCCCCAAGCTCTGCATATACTGCCAACTGTTTTGGAATCCATTTGGTCATAATTTCATGGAAAGAGGTATTAAATTAGGGAATGTTAACTGGCTTTCTCCTTCCCTACGATCCCCAAGACCTGGCCCCTCCTGGCTTTAACTTTCTCCCAGTAGCAGCAAAGGTTAGCTGAGATCATACAGCCAGTTGGATGCCCAGATTCCAACTCCCTGGGGCTAATTATGAAACAACATTAGATAAAAGTCAACATATGTTGTAAAAGGCACTGTGCTTCACTGCCTGACAGTTTGTAACAATGTGCTCTTGTAACAGCTGTCAGGCTGCAATGCTAGAAAATGAGTAATATGCTGATTTATGGATATCGGCTCTTCCCTTGCATTCAGCTGTAGCAAGAGGTAGGCTCCCACTCAGTTTTGCAGAAGGGAGGGCTGGAAGGAGGAGGCTTCAGAAAGGTATCTCCAGTATCTGCTTAGGCGAGGCTGCCAGCCATCAGGGGTAATGCTTGTACTTACACTGAAGTCATTTTGAAAGAACCCACCAAGGCAAAAGAGAGTACTCCTAAATCTAGAGTGGGAAACAGAGGGTCCTTTTCCATGTCTCAATATCATCATCATCACAGTCATCCCATGGATTTTTTTATCCATGGATTCAATCATCCATGGCTTGAAAATATTCTCTCTCTCTCTCTCTCTCTCTCTCTCTCGTGTGTGGTGTGTGTGTGTGTGTGTATATATATATATTCAATCTGTAGATGATTGAATCCATGGATGAAAAAAAAGCCATGGGATGAATGTGATGATGATATATATAGTGGTTGTGTGCCTTCAAATTGTTTCTGAGTAATGCAGCCCTATAATGGGGTTTTCTTGGCAAGCATTGCTTGCAGGAGGTTTGCCATTGCCTTCCCCTGAGGCTGAGAGCATGTGACTTGCCCAAGATCACCTGGTGGATTTCATGGCCAAGATGGAGATCAAACCCTCATTTACAGAATCATAGTCCAACACTGAAGTCACTATATTCCAGAAAGCAAACCTTGATTTCGCCATTTTGTATAACGGTTTGAGTGTTAGACTACAACTCAAGACCAGGGTTTGATTCCCAGCTCGGCCGTGAAACCCATTGGGTGATCCTGGGCAATTCACACAGTCTCAGCCTCAGGGGAAGGCAATGGCAAACCTCCTCTGAACAAATCATGGACAAAAACTGTATATGCACCCCCATGTAACACTATACTGGGTTTGTACTGGACTGTACCATTGAGCAAATGACTGGTGAACGTCTGGTAATGCTTTGTGCTTGCCTGTTGCACAAATGTTACACCACTTGTGTAACTGTGATAAGGATGGAAAGAATATTTAAAAACATTCACAACATGCTAAAAATAAAGGTACTTTGTGAGTTTTGGAAACTGTTGAGGAGAATCCTAGAATGATAAGAATTTTCCCAGTTTGGGATTATTCTGTACAAATTTTGCATGTTGCATTTTTTTTTGTGCCAAAACTACATGTTCAGCACAGGAAATAGTATTTTCAATGCAGGAAATAACCTTTTGGCACTGAAATATAATTTTCTGTGAAGGAAATGATGTTTTCTGTGCAAAAACACCACATGTGAATTTTGCATAGAAAGCCAATATGACAGCTTTTTCTGCATAGAAAATATCTCTGTACTGAAGTATTTTTTTTTCCTATACAGAAAATGTTGTTTCCTGCACAGAAAATGTTACCTTCTTCCTCAGTGGCCAGAAAAAGATATGCACAGATGTAAGTTGGGTGTATCAATGGGATGCCAGCCATGAAACCTGGCAGAACTTTATCTTCAACCAGATGATGCTGAATCTTAGCCAGCATCTTACTAGTGACTTGTGTCAGGAGATGTATAACTAGAGTATAAATATACTTCTTGGCACTCCACTTTGTCCCAAATGTGCAAGTGCAACTGAATGGCTCCTGGACCAGCTCTCTCCTTTGCCAGGGAAACAGAAGTAACCTTACGGTTGACCAGAGTTTTGTTCCCTGAGTGCACAACAACACCTGGTTGCTAACTGGAAACAGTCTCACAGCCAATGGTTGTGGGTGGCGGTGGCACTGCACACCATGAGTCTCGTGTTACACAGCTAGGGAAGGACTAGTTGCCAGACCAGCAGTGTAGTATGTTGGCAGACAAGTATGCATCCCCAGAAATTCAAATAGGATATTGGTGCTGCGGAGTCTGATTCCTGTGACTTTATTGCTGCTTTTATTGTCCACTAAGCTATATTTTGAAGAGCACATATGCCCTAAAGGCACCAAATCCCATCTAATCTTGGAAGGTAACCAGGGTCAGCCCTGGTTAGTACTTGAATGGGAGGCCACCAATGAATTCCAAGTGCTGAAGGCTATATTTCAGATGAAAGAGCTGGCATAACCATCTCTGAGTGGTTTTGCCACCTTATGAAATTCATGGGGTCACAATAAATTTGATAGGTGACTTGAAGGTACATACACACAAGCTATATTTCAGAGGAAGGAACTGGCAAAACCTCCTCTGAGTATTCCTTGTCGAAGAAAATTACATGAAATTCATAGGGTCGCCATAAGTTGACTTGAAGGCACATATGCACAAACTTTGCAGCACATCCAAATGAGCTAGACTGGTATCTTGAATTGCATCAAAGCTGCTGGTTTCTATTGGTCTGAGGATGTAATCTGTGGCTTTGGATACCGTTATGTCACTGGATTTGGAAGTTTATGTTTTACACGCACATAGAGTGCAAACCACCTTGGGAGGACTTTTGTCTTCAAAGGCAGTTCATAAATATTTAAAATAAAATAGATAAATCAGGTTTCTTTTAAAATACAGGTGTTTGTAACAGCTTTGCAAAGTTTCTCAAATATGTCGGGGGTGGATGAGACATCACAGAGGTGCCAACAGCTAGTGCTGCTTGCTTCAACTTCCCTCCTCAAATTAATTGCTCAGAAAAGCCTCAAGATACTGGATTTAAGAATCCATGTGTATGTGTGTATATGAGAATACACTGGATGCATTTCAGCACTTGGAAAAGTTATATTTGGACTACAGCTCCCATAATCTCCAGATAGATTGGACACTGATTATATAGAGACTAGGAGCTCTAGTCCAAAATATAACTTTCCCAAGTATTGAATGTGTTTCTGTTTTGTCATTTTGCCACTCTTGGATGGATCACTTTAGTCTGGCAAGCTGCTCCCAGTGAACTCTGCTCTTTTCCTTTTTCCTTGTCACTTTCAGCACGGAGATGGCAAGAAAAGCTAGGCTATCCTGCATTTCAGTGGGCTTTCTTGCATTTCTTCCACTGGCATTTTCAAAATATTTTGGTGTCAAACTCCAGTTTTGACCTAGGACAGCTGACCATGCTTTGGCTTACTTGGACCTCACCAAAGCACTATCTTGCTTATTCTGTAGAGTCATTTAATGTCCTGATGTTGGGTGCTCTGCTAGAACACTGGGAAATATAGCTTCCTTAGCATCTCATCTTTGAGATTTATGGTTGTCACAGCGTGTCAGGTGTTGGTGGAGGAAGGAGATATTTTCCTTCATGCTACTAAACAGAACAGATAGTAATGTATGTGTAAGTGGCAGAAAGAAGTGGGTGTCTGTGATCCCCCACAATAAAATCAACATCCTGAACCTTTGTAATACATCAAGCTATTTCAGATTATAGCTGCACTAGACAGTTAATATCAGTTTCATACCACTTTTACTGTCATGGCTTCATCCTATGGAACCCTAGGGTTTGTAGTTTGATCAGATGCCAAAATCTGATAGAGAGTAATAATCAGGAGATTCTAAATACCTCACTAAACTACAAATCCCAGGATTCCATGACAGTTAAAGAAACCTATATATTTGATTTATTGCAGAGGGATATGCTACTTCACAAGTTGTCCTTTAGCACTTGCATTTTTGGAGTGGGCAACAAGACACCATTGTGTTCTCCTGAAAAAGTTTAACATTTAACTCATTTTATTGTGTATACCAGATCAAAGGGAACATTCTGTCTTCTTATACCTATTTTTAACCAGCCTTCACTCTGTTGCACAGGCTGCTATAGGTTGCTGAACTAAAATAACATCAAATTTACCTAATCCATATGCCGCTTAAAAAGAAAGAAAACAAAGGAAAGAAAAAGGAGAGTTTAATTGGCATTTTGATATATGTGTGGAGGGGGGAATAATGCAAACTTTTATGTTCACTATTAATCTTACTTTGCCAGAGGCACCATTTATGTTAACCTATTAGTGATGGTCATTTTAAAGTAAGGATTAGCAACTGAGCCAAATCTGGCATGCTGAAGGATGCTCTCTGCTTCATCCTCAACCACCAATCTAGATCCAAAACCCACTGCAGAATTAATCCAGTTTGAGATCACTTTAACTCCCCTGGCTCAATGCTAGGGAATTCTTTTGGTGCCTTCACTGTCAGAGAGCCTTGGTGCCACAACAAACTACAATTCCTGGATTCCCTAGCACTGAGCCAGGACAGTTAAAGCGGTCTCAAACTGGATTATTTCTGTAGTGTGTTTTAGAGCCTAGAAACCATAGATGTTAAAAAAGGAGGTATGAATTGCAGCCGATCTATTTAAAGGGAGAGGTTGAACAACTAGCATGTAATCCTAGTCAACTAGTTTTTCTTACACCTCAATGATCTGTCATTGTGAGCATCGCCCTGTTTTCACAGAGGTGCATATCTGCATCTAACTCCACTTTGCATTGCAAGTGGAGGGACTGATAAGAGTCTGTCCAGGCTGGACTGTGGTCAGTGGTCTGACAATGTCTGTCAAGGACCAGACCTGCCAGCAGACAGAGTGAGGTAAAAGACCTGTGGCTTTGTGCATGCACATTTGTGCAAAGGGAGGATTTAAGCAGCAGTTCCCTCCCTACTTCCTAATGTCACTCCTTGCCATGCAGTGTGCTCACTGGCCTGCCCCGAACCACCTATACTAGCCTGCCATCTCCAGTTGTGGGGGAAAGACCCTGTCCTATTGTCTGTGTTCAAGTTGGATTGAAACTGTAGTTTAGTGATTGAATTTTGATAATTTTGGCAGGAGACTGCAGTCAAGAAATCAAAAGAAAACAAGAATGGAAAAGGCAGCTATGAAAGAACTAGAAAAGTGCCTAAAGGCAAAGATACACAACTGAACACTAAAGGAAGGATAGTCCAAGCCACTATATTCCCCATCACCATGTATAGATGTGAGAGTTGGACAGTTAAGAAAGCAGGTAAGATGAAAATCAGTTTATCTGAGATGTGGTGCTGGAGAAGAGTGCCGAGGATATCATGGACAGCCAAAAAGATAAACAAATGGATCCTTGGACAGATTAAACCTGAAATCTGCCTGAAAACTAAGATGATCAAGTTGAGGCTGATGCACTTTGGCTACATCATCAGAAGGCAGGGCTCATTGGAAAAGACAATAATGCTGGGAAAGGTGGAAGGCAAAAGAAAAAGATGAAGATTGCATGCTAGATGGATAGTCTCTGTTAGGAATGTCACAGATATGAATTTACAGGTCCTAAGCAGAGCAGTGGAGGACAAGGGGTCTTGGGAGGGCATCAACCCAGGAGAAGTTACTTAGTTAAGTATATCTAACTAAACAGTTGGTATGAATTCCAACCATAATCCCCAAAGGGATCCAAATGGAGGTGAGTACCATACCCCTTGAACTACTCACAGCTCTGAGAAATGGGGCAGGGGTAACAATGTGGGGTACAGAAACCCCATAAAAGTAGAGGAAAATCCCTTGATAAATAGGGGCAGATGAAATGACTTGTCCCTGGCTTCTTGAACCTGATTTGAAAGTGGGAAGGAGGGGATGTTTTGTGGGGCATTTCTCTCTGCAAACCCCTCTCTGTAGTGGGTAGTTGCTTCCAAATTCAGGGGAAAAGAGGTCTAAGGCTGTTTCCACACTAATGCATAATGACTCTATGATGGCTCCATCCTATGGAATCTTGGGATCTGTAGTTTGTTGAGGGAGCAGAGCTGTCTGCAAGAGGGCTAAATAGCTCACAGAATTACAAATCCAAGAATTCCATAGTCATGGCATTTAAAGTGGGGTCAAACTGCATTAATTTTGTAGTCTAAGATATGATCGCCCTGTGTGGATATGTTTGCAATATCTGCCATTCTTTCATCACCTACACAAAAATACAATCACCTACACAAAAAAATAGCAACTTGACTTGCTATTCTAGGGAGTGCCTTTTTAAAGAAAAGATGGGCATGCCTTTGAAAGCTTGGAAGAGGCCTAAGCAATTGATCATCCTGGTCCTTCAAAACGCTTCACAGATGCTTGACATGCCTTGATGCATTGTGTGTGTGTTTGTGTGTGTGCTTCTATGTAGGACAGGTTTGCTGATTCCTCTGCAGTTTGTTTCTTTTCTTAATAAATCGATATTTACCAACCTCTGTGCATTCTGTCTTTCCTAAGTGAATATATAGATAATAAAATCTTTCCTTCTACATATTCATTATTTACTAACTTGCTTCCCCAAACTCAGTTATCTTGGCTGCTTTGTCTGATTTCTCTTGGGGGCTCTTTTAATATGGAGATTCTGTGTAAATATTTAGCTACATTAGTTTATCTAGTTCCATTGTATTCCTTGCTAAATATAACTTCTAAATTCCCCAAACCAGAATTCTGTTCCAGGCTGACTTCTCTTCAGTATCCCTTTTTCTTTTTAGTCGTTCCTTGTGCTTCATTGTATTCAGTCTTAATGATTTTCTATTTATGTGTAGAGATCTTTAGCAGAAAATGCCTTTCAAGATGATGTGTCAGCGGCCCAGTTTATTCCAATTGGTTTATGGGTTTCGTGTTACCCATAAATTTCTCTACGGGCTGAACTTCGACGTATCATTGATGATGATCCCCAGCAGAGTCAAACTGTCTGATGCGTTCTCTTGATACATTTAATTTATAGGTCACAATCACCCAGCAAGGTGAGGAATCTGCTGGCCCTGTTTTCAGTTGTCGTGGGCTGCATCTGCACTGCAGAATTGATGCAGTTTGACACTGCTTTTACTGCCATGGCTCAGTGCTATGGAAGTTTGGGATTTGTAATTTTATGCGATATTTAGCCATCTCTGTCAGAGACATCCAATGTCACAGCAAACTACAAATCCCAGGTTTCCTTAAGATGGCATCATGACAGTTAAAGTGGCATCAAACTGCATTCATTCTGCAGTGTAACAAAAGCCACGATGAAAGAGCAGAAAATGGTTTACTCCCTCCTCTTTTATTATCATATTATGATTGTTGGGAATATGAAGTGGTGCTTGCAAAAACATTCAACATGCGTTGGAATATTGAGTACCTTGATGTTCATGTGTGGATGTTATCCTTTGTCGCTCTTCCTCAGGCAGAAAAATGTTTTGGGCTGGCCCTGGAGAATAATTATTATCTGAGTTTCAAAAATCCCAGTTCCAGCTAATCCGAGCAAATCGACAGCTAGCCCCAATTTATATTTGAACAAAACTCTTTACAGTAATAAGGTAAGGAACAGAAAAAAAACCCTTCCTACTTTTATGTACAATACCTCCAGGATGAATTCTGTAACTATTCTTTTTTGAGATCTTAAGAAATAGTCTCCTTGAACGTCTATCCACTTGCTTTAATTCCAGACCAGTGGCATTTGTATACCTTGAACATGCCAAATGCTCACGTTTTGTAAATTCACTACTGGGTGCAATTTATCTTGACTTGGGTTTCTGTTTGGAAAATTTGTGTGACTTCAGGTAAGAATAGCCATGAGTTATGCTAGGAGAACTATCTTTTCCAGTATTGTATGAGGGGATATCAAGTACCCCCTTACATTGCTTGGCAGTGTATTGGCTGCTTGCTAGCAGGTACAGCTCTGTGCCCTTCACCCAAACAACCACTAATAGGCTGCAGCGCTATGCCAGAAAAGCTCCCATGTGCCCACCACTGGATTATCATGCCTTTCTGGTAAGCATCCTGGAAGTTCTTTATACTTTGCCAACTTCTAGCTAGAGCTTGACCTCTATTTTTTATTGCTGATTGCTCCTTTCAGAAGAATGCTTACCTTTACATACAATGTGCCAGCTACCCCAAGAAATACAAAATAAAACTGTGGTCCTGAGTAACTCACAGTTCATTTTCCATTTATATCAATAGATCATGTTGATGGCATACAGACAGACATGTCACAGACTTATTTTCCCCATGCCTGTAAAATGAAAGATAAATACAATTAAAACACAAAACAAGTTTCTATAATATTTTTAGTGCAGAGGGTTAAATTCTGCTCCATTTTTTATTTATTCCCTCCAAAGTCAAAGTCTCTGTGCACTATGGAGTTACATCAGTGTCATACCACTTTAACAGCCATGGCTCCATCTAAAGACTCCTGGTATCTGTAGTTTGATGAACTGCTTAGAATTTTCTGCTGGAGTTTTGAAAGTGCATCAGAGCCGTTCAGCAGAGAATTCTAAGAACTGTACTGTACTACACATCCCACGATTAACTGTGTATTTTAGTACAGTTCCACACAGTACACTGTGGCCACGGCATGGTTAGTCCTCACTGGACAGACAGACAGACAGACACACACACACACACACACACACACACACTGGAAATCTTAGTGTTCCCTGGGCATGTCATACTTTCCTCTTTAGCACAGGTTGTGTCATTTTGGCTACAGAAGCAGTAATGTTCAGACTGATAATCAGAAACAAAATGAATGATGTAGACTCAGTTAAGAGAGAAATGAAAGGCTGCAAGAACTGTGCAGCAGCTCCCCTTGATACAGATCTATCAAGCTTCCCATTCATGAAAGAATGCATAAAGAATATTAAGATGTGGAATGGCTGTCCAATATTATGGCATCCAAATGCTATCCAGGCATTACAACAGAAACCTATCAGTTAAGTTCCATGGTGGCTGATGGGTTGATGAATCCATATGGAGTTTTACTCTCAACTTGGCTTGTTTGAACCTAATGCTCAGCACCCCATCTAGTTCCTTTAAAGTTCAGACTATAACACAGATCCACCTCACCTCTGACATGGAAGCCATCAAGCTAACACTGGTTAAGTGCATACTGTCCTGATTCTTGAAAGCAGTGAAATGGGCAATTGCCCTTGTGCAAGGATGTGCCTATAGGAGGTAGTAGGAGTAAAGAAATACGGCTAGATTTCCAGATCTGTTTCTTCTTTTCTTATCTGGTCTCCTGTTTCCTTGCTTACAGACTGATGTTCTTTTGCATGATTTGACATCTGCTCACTCTTCCCTCTCTCATCAGTCTTTGTCTCAGTCATTTAGCCTTGACGGCAGACCTCATCCTTCTCCATCTATCTGTCATTTCCTTAATAAGTACCTCGTCTTCACTTACACCAGTCTTCAGTTCATCTTCCATACTCAGCATAAAGCCAATGTCTATGATGCACCTGTTTCAACCTTGGATCTACACAAACATTTAAGACCGGAACAGCAAATGTGTGGTTTTTTGGATCCTGCTGGATTGCAACTCCTAATAGACCTAGCCAGCACAGCGAGGGATCATGGGAGCTGCATTCCAAAATTTAAGGCAATGAAGATGGTGGCATAGCAGACTCCAAATAGTTTACAGCTGCAAATACAAAATGAAAACCATTAAATAGATCCCCTCCCCATCTTGAGCTTTGGTGGTAGAGTGGTTAGAAATGTAGCTTTAATTTCCAATGTGAAGGTGTCATACTGGGAATTTTGACTGAGATCCTACATCATCAGGTTGTTTTTGACTAATGGCAACCCTAAAGTAAACTTATCATAGCAAGATTTGTTCAAAGCAGTTTTGCCTTCGCTTTCCTCTCAGGATGAGAGAGTGTGACTTACCCAGTGAGTTTCCATGGCTGTACAGATTTCAAAGCCTCATCTCCAGCATTGTAGTTCAACATGCTGGCTCTACATCACTTCAGAAAAGTGTAAATTTCTGCCAGCAAAGTCTGGTTACACAATCCCTGTACTGAATACCAGTGTAGTGCATTGTATGTTGATCAGTGGTCAATGCACATGGCTGACAATCCATTGTGCAATTGCACTTTACCATGTACAAAGGCAATGCATGGAGGCCATGTGCATTCATATGATACTTTGTGTATTTTAATTCACTAGGTCCTGAGTAACAGTGCACATGCACAACTCCACTTATGCTGCTGCCAACTGGATATTACTGTTATGTATTGTGAAAAAAGCCATAGCACCCTGCATGGGCAGTGCAAGTTATACCTCTGTATATATATCACAAAAGGGGTGCCAATCATTACCTTGAATGGTCAACATTGTTCTCTCCAGGGGGGGATGTCATAGAAATCTACTACTGAACCTTCCAGTCTGAAAACCAGGGATTTGTTTTTGTGGATGTATTCCCAACAGACAACAGATTTCTCTCTAGTTTCATTGGATCTATGAAGTGAGAGCCAGGGCCAGCATTACCATTAGGCAGAGTAAAGTAGCTACCTTGTGCTATTTGTGGCATCTGCAGTGCAACAGAAGGTGACTCTGATGGGTCTCCAAATTAAAACAAAACCCCCATATGGGTGGGGATTAAATGTTGCATTTAGTGCTGGGAATCACTAGAAAATAGTCCAGGATGACAGAAATGTCAGATATTAAAAATAAATAAATAAATAAATAAATAGACAACAACAACCACAAGAACTGCTGTACCAAATGCCACACCTTCCTGTCATATACGGCCCACCTGGAAGAAGCCAGTGGTTAGATGTACTCTGTGGTTCCACACAGTAGAAATAATGTAACTTGACACCACTTTAACTGCCATGGCTCCATCCTACAGAATCCTGGAATCTGTAGTTTTGTGAGGCACCAGTATTCTTTGGCAGAGAAAGCTAAAGACCTAGTAAAACGGCAGAGCTCAGGATTCCATAGGCTGGAGCTACCGTGCTTAAAGTGATATCAGACTGCATTATTCCTATAATGTAGATGCACCTTTTGTCTCTGATGGGTGACAGTGATCCAGACTAGTTAGAAATATTTTTACCCTTGGGAATGGAATGAGATGCACAGTTAAGCCAATGTACGCCTGTGATCTGGAAATCAGGGGGGAAAACACACTGGGAATCATTGCATTTGATTAAAAAATCATTGCATTTGATTCAGACTTCAAACTGTGTCCTGCACTTGGGTTGTTGTCAGTATTTTGGAAAAATGGGGAATATTATCTATAGGTCTAAATGGGAAAGGTTCTGCAAATCATTGCCTGGGCTCTGCTTGTTTGTTTCATGCCACAAAGGCATGTGTGCCTCTCTTTTCAAGATGTCAGAGAGGTGCTGATTCTTTGAAATGAAAGAGGAACACAGAACAACCCCCCCACAAACACATACTTCAGGGTCTATGCTGCTTTGATAAGATTTGACCTGCCTTAGCAACGGGCTGGCCAAATGATTTCATTGCCCTGTTTGAAGCCTTTATTACTGAAGTGTCTAGGAAAATGCTATTAGCTGGTGGCCAATGAAGTAGCAAAACGATCCACCCTTTTACTGAGCTGAGTGCTTATAAAATATGGAAATGAGACAAACGATAAAGGGCACCAGACACAAAGCGTGTTCTTCTCCAGGGCCAGACGGAAAAAATAAAATTAAATTAAAAACAAAACAAAACAAGCCCCAAGGCGTTTGCAATGCAAATCTCTCTCGCTTTGCCTTAATAACTACAATGGAGAGTGACAATTAGGGTTTAAACACAACCTCGCACATAGGGAAGGGCACGAGAGACAAAGAAATGGCTGGAGCAAAGATCTGATTGGGCTCATGTATTCTGCCACACTGTTTAGATGCCTGATGGCAGCTTCATAAACCCTAAAGTTAAAGACTGAAGGATTTCATTTAATGCCTGTCCCCATTCCACTGGCCAGTTTTAAATCTTGGGAGGGCTTTTTGAAAGAGGAAACAGAACAGGGGAGATTGGAGTAATGGTTTCTGAGGGCTTGCTCAGTGCAATTGATGGTCAGCATGTGTTACAGCGTAAGGAGAGCAAAAACCAGAACAGAACCATGGGCCACTGCTCCAAGAGCATACACTTTACATTTCACCCGTATATGGGGAAACATACAACAGAAGCAGAGTAAATGAAAGAAGACATACAGACCACAAACACTAGTGCAGGAAAACTCAGGTTACATTGGCTCAGGAACAAGCAGATGGTGCATCGACATAGACCAAATAAAATGGTTTCACCTAATATCCACAGCCAGTATTCATGTATTGGGACTCTTGGGACTAAATCTGGACTTTTTCATCACAGGGACTGCATCTCCCCTGCAGAAATTATGTAGTTTTACACTGCTTTAACTGTCATGGCTCAATGCTCTGGAACCTTGGGACTGCTAGTTCATTGGGGCACTGGAGCTCTCTAGCGGTGAAGGAGAGGAGCAGTCCAAATGTTCTCCAAGAAGGGATGACAGTCACATGCCAGTGTAGTGGTTAGAATATTAGACTGGGACTATGGATATCTAGGACCTTTGTCCCCAAGGAGACATGACATTCAATAGTGATCTTGGGCCAGTCATTGACTCTGACCTATTTGTTAAGATTGTTATGAAGACAGATAGTAGAGAACAGGGTGGGACATACAGGTAAGTAATAAAAATTAATAATAAATAAACAGGCCGGCCTGAATCTGAAGCAGGGCTGGGGAAGCTGTGGCCCTCCAGATGTTGTTGGATCACAGTGTCCATCAAAACTGACTATTGATTACCTTGGCTTGGAGCTGTTGGGAGCTGCAGTACTACAACATCTGGAGGACTCCAGGTTCCCAACCTTGATCTAGAAATGGAGAAAGGTCTTGTTCTGTTGGAGTTAGCAACTTTTCATCCCTATACTCATTAACTGATAGTTGACATTATAGTGACTCCCATGTTTGTTTGATTTACCACACCTAGTTCTTCCATTCTAACTTGCAACCTTTCCTCCATCTTTCTGCTCTCCCTTCCATTAGATGCTCTATTTGATTTTTGGACACATATTGTAAATCAAAGTAATTTCATGGTTTATAAAGGATACTAAGCTTCTTTTCCTTTCTCTGCTAGACCCTGTGTGTGTGTGGTGGATGTGGAACTAGTTATTGCTCAGCTTCTTCCTTACCAATTGATTACTCTGCTGGAGAAATCAACTATTATCTTTCACATTTCCCAACATTTTCCTCCAGCAGTTTTGTCTACAATGGGACCCTCTTGCAGAAGACAGTGTTAATTATAGCTCAGTGAGAACTTCATCTTTAAAAAGCATGATTAAAATATTTTAATGAAAAAGACACACCAGTTAACTAATGAATGCTTTTAAGTCATTGCTACAAGTGACCAATTAATAGACTTTTTTCACATGGGAGGGATCTTGTTCTTGCACTCAGGGAGGCAATATTGAATAATTTCCATGAAGATCCTTTAACTCCACAAAGCCCGGGATGTATTTTATTAGAATGCCAATGGGAGAGGCTTCATCCAATTATATTCTCCATGTACAAGTTTCTACAAGAAAAAAAAATACTCCTGCTTTGAGATGCCTGAAAGCACATCTAATTTTACACCTTGGGATTTGGAAGATATTTGCTGGCCGGTGTGTTGTCCTGGCATGTTAGCAGACATAGTTGAATTAAAGCCACATTTTGGTTTTTTCCCCAAAATGGAAGAGAAAACTTCCTTAAAAGAAGCAACTGTATTTTTGAAGATGCCATCATTTCACCAAATTGTTGTTTTAAGAGAATTCTGTCTTTTACAATAAGTGAAGAAGTGCTTTGATGAAACAGACCAAAGGCCTAACTGATCCAGCATTCTTTTCACATAGTGACAGGTCAGATACTCTTGGGAATCCCCAAAACAGGTGATGAGTGCTATAATACCCTCTCATGCATATCCTCCAACTGTCCCAGTTTGGGAGGGCAGTCTCCTTCATTCCTCTGATTTTCCACTCTCCCATCCCTCAAGATGCTTTTAAAATGTTCCAGTTGCTCTTTCCTCCTTTTGCTTTGGCTCTTTGTCCTCAGCTTACTTCAGTGAAGTAGTTTGCACTCGGTTGACTCAGCAATGGCAAGGCAGCTTCGGACAAGTCTACATAGGGACCACCAAACAAAGTGCTCAAACATAAATCAAGGAACATAAGAGACACTGCAGACTGGATGAGCCAGAAAAATCAGCAGTAGCAGAACACATTATAAACCATCCTGGGCATAAAATGCTGTTGGAAAACACTGAAATTCTGGACCATGCCAATAACTATCAGGTCATAATGCACAGGAAAGCCATTAATATCCATAAACACCTAGACAACTTTGACAGAAAAGAAGAAACCCTTAAAATAAACAAAGTTTGGTTGCTAGTCCTGAAACACACCAAAATCAAGGCCTAGCAAATGCAAATGAAAACCACCCAAAAACCAGCCCGAAAAACCCACAAAAACTATGGATGCCAGCCATGAAAGCCTCTGACTTCACAGTGAAGGAGATTTCCTAGAAGAGAATGAATCACTAAATTAATAGTGGCCTTGCCATTCAGCAACTGACCAACACACAGATTAACATGTAAATCGCTTCCTCTCAACCAAGGGTCACACAGTACATATACCCCACTCACTTCCATGCCAACGTTCTCTGAAGATGCCAGCCACAGATGCTGATGAAACAGCAGGAATAAACTCTTCCAGAACACAGCCACATAGCCCAAAACCCCCATAAAAAACGATGAATGCCAGACTTGAAAACCTTCAACTTCACATTGGAGAATATGTTCTACTCTGCTTGGGACTGGACATTTGTTGGGCCTAAGCCATGTGGCGACCTCAAAGATCAGCACTAGGGATCTTTGCTACTTCTGCTGTACTCCAAATCCAATAATTTGCAGTTCTGAAGACAGGACAAAATGGGAAGGAACTGAGGCTGCAAGAAGGAGCCGAACAAATCTTCCTGCTTTGCATGTGCAAGAGGAGAAGTTTGCTTCAATTAGCCAGCACAATGTTGCATGGCAAAAAAAAGCCTCCCTTTTCGAGAATTAGTCCTCAGCGCTCTGTCAATTATATCCTACGAATCTGGCACCGTAATTAAATGCCAGCTGACAGTAAATATCAAACCGCTTGCAAGCTGTTGTGAAATATAGACAAGTGGATTCTTTGTGATTGCTTTTGGTAATCTGCTCTTTAATCTTTAATGCCAATTAAATGCAGGGAGGTGAGAGCCAACCTGGTGCCTTATCTGAACAAAGGTGGCAAGTGGCTGAAAGGATTGAGGCGGCAGTCCTGCCATTGTGTTTCTGTGGCGGAAGCCGTTCCACAAAGGCAGGCTCAGCTTCTCTCCCCACTCTTTGTTGTCCTGGGCCTGGCTCCTCTGCCACCCATTCCTCGTCAGCCTCTGGCACCAGTGCTGATAAGGTCCACATCCAACGGTCCTAATGGATATGATTGCAAGACAGGCTCCCATCTGGAACTCCACAGGAGAGGGTAAAAATCCCAGTGTGGATAGAAATAAGTGTGTGCACACCTGAGTATGTGCATGTGCCCATGTGGTTGGAGGGCAGGAGTGATGTTCTAGAGAACAGTCTCTTGCGTGAGCTACATAAGTGCAGTATGAGCCTCTGAAAGCACCTGGAAAAAAACTTATTGCCCTGGTTTGTCCTTGTAAATTTTGCTGTTTACATTTATGTTCATGGTACCACTGCCATGATTGCAAATGCCCTGCAAAACCTACTTGAAAAGACAAGCAGCCACACCAGCCAAAAGAATTGTGCAGCACAGGGAAGTGAGGCACTGAAGGAAGATGTACCCAGCTCTCTCCCACCAGTGAGCTTGGTGCTACAAGGAGTCACTACAGGATCCTGCAGAACTCTTGTAAAAAGCTGCATAGCCAAAGAACTCCTTTGAAGGTGGGTTCTGAGGGGTCAATGTAGCTAAGTCTTCCATGTACAGTTTTGGATCTATGTCCCACAGGAAACACACAGAAAACATGGGGATTTTTTGTTTGAAAAAACACCCCACCCCATGTGTAGTTCTTTGCAACACAAACAAACAAACCACCCTTCACAACACTTTAAGATGCAAAGGGATCTTATAGCACCTTTGAGACTCACTGGGAGAAAGTAGTTGTAGTTTAGGTTTTCATAGACTACAGGTGCATCAGTTTGACACCACCTGAAATGCTGTAGTGCCATCCTATGGAATTCTGGGATTTGTAGTTTTACAAGGTCCCCAGCCTTCACTGCCAAAGTGTGCTGGTGCCTCACAAAACTACAAATCTTAAGATTCTGTTGGATGGAGCCATGGCAGTTAAAATGGTATAAATGACATTATTTCTACAGTATAGATGCACCCTTAGTTCCCCAAGGCATGCTTGTAGTCATTCCTCAGTCATTCCTAGGACTACTGAGGAAGTAGACCTAGTCTGTGAAAGCTTATGCTGCAACTTCTTTTGCACTGTTAGTCACAAAGGTGCTACAAGATCCCTTTGTATACAGCTATTCCAGATTGACACTAAGATGTTCAAATGCAGGGAGAGGAATATTCATTTTCTCCTACAGCTGGGAGAAAACTACTCTAATTATTTGCATTTGCATGAGATGATGAAATAACCGATAATTTAAATCTTTAATCTGCACTATACATGTATTATCATCATCATTAAGTAATTATAAGATATCAGTGTTCAAGGCTTCATCCCAAAGAATCCTGGGATTTATAATTTAGTGATGGGGTTATAATTCTCTTCTGGAGAACACAAGTGCTTTTGTTTAGGGAAGAGGACTAGAGCTTCCCAGTGGATAATTCAAAGAACTTCAACAACTTCAACCTCTCGTTTGGATTTCTGTAATGCGCTCTACATGGGGCAACCCTTGTACCATACCCGGAAGCTGCAGATGGTACAGAATATGGCAGCCAGACTGGTCACTGGTACATCCAGGACCAGCCATATTACACCTGTGCTTAAAGATCTGCATTGGCTGCCCATTCGCTTCCGGGCGCAATACAAGGTGTTGGTTATAACCTATAAAGCCCTACATGGCTTGGGCCCAGGATACCTTGAGGACCGCCTCTCCCCATACATTCTGCCCCGCACCCTCAGAACATCTGGGCAGCAACTACTGAGGGTTCCAGGGGCTAGATTGGTCTCCACAACAAGGAGATCATATTCCATCATCGCCCCGACCCTCTGGAACTTGCTGCCCATAGAGCTCCGCTCGGCCACCTCCTTGGACCAATTCAGGAAGGAATTGAAAACCTTCCAGTTCCAATCAGCATTCCCCAACATAAGTCCCAGTTAGTCTCCCCCCCCGACAGCAAGGGTAGCTGGCTTGTGGGGTTTTTTTAACTTTGGTTTTAAATAATTGTATTGTATTATTGTATTTGTAATGTTGGGCTTTTATGATTTGTAGTTGTTATATTGTATTATTTGATTTGTTGTTCACCGCCCTGATCAAGGGAAGGGCGGTATATAAATAAAAATTTTATTATTATTATTTTATAACTTCTAGGATTCTGTGTGATGGAGCCTCAGCAATTAAAGTAGTATCAGTTACCACTACAATGCAGTGTTGATATATGCAGTGTTTCCTATTCTGGTACATGATAAACACTGTCATGAAGAAGAACACAGTTGTGAGACTTCTGCACAATTTTCATGCCGTATTTGCACATCTCAAAGTATTCCAGGGAACTATTCTGCATAGAAATGCGTCCAATCATTCAGTTCAAAAACACATTTGTGCAACTTCCACCAAGAATTTACACTTGTGCAATATCTGTTTGTGTGTGTGTATTGTGTGTCCTCAAGTCATTTCCAACTTAGTGAGATCTTTAGGAAAACCTATCATAGGGTTTTCTTGGCAAATTTCTTCAGAGAGGGAGTTGCCATTGCCATCTTCTGAGGCTGAGAGTGCATGACCCAGTGGATTTCCTTGGCAAAGCTAAGATTCAAATCCAGGTCTCCAGAGTCATAGTCGGACACTCAAACCACTATTCCATGCTGGCTGTCATATAATATTTGGTTACAACAGCATAAGTCACCAAGAAAATTCTTGCCCATGTCTGGTAAATGAGTGCTGGAAAATACACATTTTATAATATTATGTTCTACAAATAGCACTGTGCATCCTTTTGCTGGCAAACTCTGGTTTGATGTGAGTGACATGATGTGTGAAATAGCCCCAGTATCTGGATGGCTTGAAAGCATGGCTGAGTTTTGGAACAGCCCATAGAAACATGAGATTGGGCCATTGATCTGTCACAAATGAGGCCCTCGGCTTAAATTCTGGTGTGTATTATCCCCACCACTGAATTCTGCAGCAAGTCTATTCAGAGAGCTCCTTCCAGAAGGCTAGCATTAAAATTTGAATAATATATTCTGTTTTAAGGCTGAGAACCTCAGAATTCCATCTGTGACAAGGTCTGGAATAATTACATCTTATGATTGCATGGTACCTCAGCCAGAAAAACAAGAGTTGAGATGCCAGCCGTTGCAAGCAGCACCCGCTTGAGCGTAGGGAGACCTTCTGCACAAATACATTTCTTGAAGCATAGATGATGCAGGAGATAATCTTGCAATATAACTGTGGGGACAGAAGAGGGATAGCAACCCAAATGGCCTTAAAGAGTGGGGAGCTGAAGATGTCTTCTTCAGCCATCCAGGTTGCACTGGAACAAGTAGGTCTCCATTCTTTTGGAGACAGGAATGAGTTCATGGGATGAATTCAACATGAAAAAGGATTTTGTCCCTTCTAATAGCCCATTGTTTTTGGAGTTCCTAGCCCTTGGAGCTGCTGTAGCAATTCTGAGAAACCATGAACTTGCCTGGGACCAGTTTGGAGACTCGTTCCCTTGCTCTGCTATTCTGCCCTGTCCTTTCCTTGCTGTCAGCTAATTTCATAACACAGAGAACATGGTCAACTTCACGGTGACCAGGTGTCCTAAACATAAAGGATGACGAGGCACTGCAAAATGCAGGACATTCAAAATAAATGTAGGACATGAGCAATTAAAAGCTAAAAACTCTAATATAAATATAAATTCATGATTCTTAGTCAGGCTCAAAATGGAGGACATTTTGGAATTCCTCCTGGATAGAAAGATGAAATATAGGACCCACTATTTAAAAGAAGAATGACTGGTCACCCTGAGTCAAGCTGTTCTTTATTTTATCCACTCCCAGCTATTTCTGTTCTCCTCCTCAAAATTTGATCCTCTGCTGGTTCCTCCAGCATTGCCTGTTGGTGAGTTATGATGCCATAAATCCAACTAAAGCAATCGTAGTCCACTTTTGGGTTGTTGCAGAGGTTGGAATCCTTCACCAAAGAGGAGACCAGAGCTTGGACCATTTACTTTCTTGCACTACAATTGCAATATTACTCCAGCCAACAACACCAGGGGCTATGCTAGCTGGATGATTCTGAAGGCCATAGCCTCCAAAGTAACTTTTTCAACTGTAGTCTCAGTGTATGGCACATTAAAAAAAATGCTCTTTCCACTGTTGCAGTGATTCTGAATGCCTCCGAATGTGCGCGCAGTGGAAGAAATTACATGCCTACCCCCACAGTGCTTTGTATTTTCCCATGTAGCAACCTCTGTGTGCTGTGTAATCACAACATCGGTTATGGAAGCCTCCTGAGAAATGAGTTGGAATATACCTTGGGGAAAGTTTACGATACAGCAGTAGTGTTATTAAATGGCATTGAGGTTCTGCTTAATTGGGACATCGTTGAGACTCTGGCATCCAGTAATAAGGACAGTGGGAAACGATCTGACAGCTCGTTAACACTCAATTAATGCTGCTCTGTACAACCCAGCAGTAAACTTTAAAAAATTTATCTTGGCAATTGAGATGGGATCACAATGGAAAACGCAGCGCTCGTTCTGTTTTAAGTGCATGCTCTGACTTCGATACACAGTGGCATTTGCTTTGTCTGCATGTGTACTATTGGAGGAGAAAGGAAAGCTACAGAGCACAATTCATTTTCGGTGAGCGCCGTGAGTTTGCACAGAACAGAACAAATGGATGTTTAATTTATACACACAATTAAAGTCTGCCAAGAGTATGATTATTAATTCTCTCACCCAACTAACTTGTGTGTGACTCGTTCACTTTTTCAACAACCATTCTGCTTATGCCTGCAGGCACATAGGAACCTGTTGAGGGTTTATTTCAACTTGTATTGCCGTGAGCTTTTCCTTAATGGGAAACTTTTTTTTTATTTTATTTTTAGAACTATCTTTGCATTTCTTCAGAAGGGACACAATAGATCTTTCCTTTTCTCCTCTCCCCCATTAGAGTCATTTTTGGTTAACACTTTATGCAATAATTGCTGTGAAGTGAAATAGAGAAGAAGCAGTTGGGAAAAAAATATGGTTAATTTCCCTCCTATCATTTAATATTTGTGCAGCAACAACTGTATTTGATATAGATCCGTATGGTAGGATGTAGGGATGGAATGAGTATTTGACAATTTCCTGAATGTTGTCAAAATTTGGTGTTCCCAGCCACTTGGGAAACACTGACAAGAAGAAAAATAGTGCTTAGAAAATGTCCACAACTTGTGGGAACTTTTTGTTGTTATTGTTCTTAGCAGAGTAAAACAGTACAACTTTGTGAAGTCAAAGGCTTTCATGACCAGCATCCATAGTTTTTTGTGGGTTTTTCGGGCTGTACCAGAAGAGTTTATTCCTGATGTTTTGCCTGCATCTGTGGCTGCATTCTCTGAAGATGCCAGCCACAGATGCAGATGAAATGTCAGAAATAAACTCATCCAGAACATGGACACATAGCCTGAAAACCCCACTAAAAACGACAGTACAACATTGTCAACTCTGCACAGCCTTAAAAGCTATACAGTTGGAATACAGCACAACTCTCCAAGGCAAAGCTGTGCACCTAAAACGGCACAGATTTTACAATCATCTGAATGGTTCAACATGGAAAAGCAGAGAACGGAATAGAACATTCCTTGAATGCATTGCCCAGCTCAGTATTTTAGCATGAACCTTCCAATATGTAATGTTGATTTAAAAAAAAAATCTAAATGTATTCATAGAATCATAGAGTTGGAAGAGACCACAAGTCTCATAATACAAGGTTTGTCACTGGTCCTTCATTCTTTGCTTGATCTGGTATATCACTTGCCATTGCCAAGCAAGCACATATGTAATCTCACTCCATGCCGAGCGGAGACATCCTATGGTCTGCTGTGAAACTGCTGGAGATGGAGTGAATGAACTTGAACTCCAGTCTCAATTCACTTGTGGGCTTCCTGGACTGGTTTGGATATCCTACCTGTGTTCAGTGTGCCATATGTCAAACAGAACTTCTTCTGGCTTCCCTCATAAGCAACGGATAAGGGGATAATGAAATGCAGGGCATCAGATTTACAGCACAGTTAAGTGCCAGAATGTGTCCAGAGCGTGGTGACAGAAGATGACGAAGGTCCTGGAAACTAACCTCTTTGAAGAAGTATATTTATTGTGGAGAAGGCTGGGATGAGACCTGGTACTTTGTAGTGGTTTGACTAGGACTCTAGGCGGCTAGAGACTATAGTATGTCAGGCTTATAAGGTGCCACAATCCCATTTGTCTAGCAAATGCAAACATACAGTGTTAGAAACAATAGTTATCACACATGTCTTCAAAAGTGTAATGGTGCTGCTTCTGTCCTGGTCTCTGTCTCTTGTACATGGCCTCTATAGTGCCACCTTCCTGTCCTAGCCCTTTGCCAGCATATATACAACTGTACAATCATGGCAATCTATTAGGTAAAAAAAAAAGAAAAATTGAAAGTGAAAGAAAAGAAAATTGGCCTGTTTGGAAATAGCAGGGAGAGGGAGAAGAGCAGAATCATGGCTACTTGTACCATGTGACTGCCTGCATATCAGAATTACAGTGGGAGGAACCTAGAAGTGGAATAATAGTGCTGTAACAGTGTAGTGTAATATTGTGATATTGTGTCCTCAGGTTCAAATCAACACTTGGCCAGGGAAACCCCGGGGCAAAACACATTCTCTCAGACCTAGCGGAAGGCAATAGAAGTCCTACTCCTGTCTGAACAAATGTTACCCAGATAGGTTTGCCTTAGGGCTGCCCCAAGTCTCAAGCAACCCAAAGGCACATGGCAATGAAGGCTGAAAGGCAGTATGATAGCTATCCATAAATATTTGAAGGGCTGCCATGCAGAAGCTGGAACAAACTTGTTTTCCACCGCTCCAGAGGACAGAATATGAGTTGGTGGATATTACTGATTTTTTAAAAAGGGGATTTTTCTTTCTGTTGGCAAGAATGGACTGCTTTGGAGAGTGATGAGGTTTCCTCCTTCTTCAGTCTTTGAACAGAGGTTGGATGGCCATCTGTCAGGGATACGTTAGTTTTGGATTTTCTGTATGGTTTGGGGGCTGGAGCAGATAACCTTTTAAGTTCCTTCCAACTCTGAAATTCTGCAATTTTATCATTCATTCTCTAGTGAAAGAAAAGAGCTTTCTGTCCTCATCCAGGTCTCTTTAGCAGAATACGACACATCTTTTCCCCCAAAGAAAACATGGCTGGGGAGTAATTAGTGGGCCTTTTTGTTCATTCATAATGACTGGTGGCTCTGCTAATGAGCTCCAGCCTCTTTTAGAGAGTGCTTTTTAAAAAAGGGTTATTTCTCTTTTTTGACATGAGTTCACTTACAAAACAACAACAACCCACAATTCATCCCTCTGTCTATTTCTCTCTCTCTCTTTGCTCTCTGGTTGGGGATTTCAAAGAAGAAGAGGGATTGCAAGTTAGCAAGCTGTGTAACGCTACTCCCTCTAACCATTCATCTTTGTCAGCCTCAGATTTCATTTCTAGCTCTTGCTCAACACCTTTCTTCTTCTTCTTCTTCCTCTTCCTCCTCCTCCGGTTTGCCTTTTCTGCCCTCCACCCTCCCCTTTTCCTTATTACTACATCTCCAAGCTCAACCATGCAAAAAATTACACTATTACATAGATTTAGCTGTCTCTGGTCTCATAACACCTGCCCTGCTTAGTCTGTCCATAACTGTTCAATTAGGCCAGGCGCACAAAAGAGATGTACTGGAATAATCCCACCTTAACTTAAAAGCCGTTTTGTCCTGTTCTGGAGTGCTCCATGGAGAGAACATTACAAAGCTCTCTTTTCAGAACACATCAGTACAACTAATGCTCAAGGCCGTAACTAGGAAAATGATTTTGCCTGTTCATTTCGGCATATATTTCCCCCCCTTGGTGTCATACTTATAGCCATGCAGACAGGCGCATGCAATGAAAGGGGTCTGCTAGGCCTATTTTTAGCAATGTGTCTCACAGAAGCAAGGAGTTGGGTCTTGTAGGCAAGCACTTCTCAGTCTATCTGATGTGGAAGATTAGACTTTTTCCCCCCAGCATGCCCAAGACTGGCACTATATTTGTGCCCAATGGCTGCAATTGTTTCTTTCCTTCCTGGAAATTCACTGCGGCCCAAGAATCAACAGCTAAAGGATGGGTACTTACCCATCACTTTGAATGGCATTCTTATAGGCCATCTAGTGCAACTTCATTTTTTGAGGCAGGAAATCCAGAGCTGGACCATTTTTGAAAGATGTCTACAAAACTCCATATCAGGGACTTCTCTAAGTACTTCACAATACTACCAATCCCAAGGTTCCATAGGAGAGAACTATGACAGTTGAAGTAGAAGTGGTATCAAAATGATATATTTGTGTAGCATGGCTATACCCCATGCCTCTCTTGTTTGGTAGCCCTTTGGATATTTCATGTGCTTCCCCTAGTTTTCTCTTATCCTGTTGTTACTTCAATGTTTCTTCATAGACACTCCTTGAGAAACTTAGTGCTCTCTGCCTAAGAAAGTAACAGTTTCACACAGGACAGGGGCATATGGATCTCAAAAGAAGTTCCTTTTTTGTTGCTAGTGGGAGTTAAAATTTTATTCCCTGGCTTTTCTTGCTCTTTGTCCCTAGTTCTTACACGTCCAATGAGTGGCATCTGTCTGCACTGCAATCCATCTATACCATCTAAACTGACAACATCTCAGACAGAATGTATGCCTGTGACTCTAACACTGTTACCATTGTTCTCCTGTGTGATTTTAACATCTTTGCCTAATGAAGAAGCCAGTGAAGCTTCAAAAGCTTGTGCGATGTATTAGTTGGCATCCCAAAAGGCATTGGTGCCAGTGAAACTTCGAAAGTATGCATAATATATTGTATGCTTTGGAATTGACCCCAAAATGGTGCCACTGCTTGTGGATTTTGAATTTTGTCGTATATCACAGGGCTTGTTTTTATACTCCTGCTCATTTTTGTTGGGCTCCTCTAAGCTTCCTCTTATTGGCCATTTGCAGCTTACAAAAGGGTGCCTAGTCTGGAACTAAGTACTCTGAATGACTGGTGGAGAATTGGAACCCATCTTTCCCATGAGAATGGAAAGTGCCACGGTTTTGTTATTTCAGCCTAAAATCACATTGCCCTTTCTTCGCAGCCACATCACACTGCTGACTCATGGCTAGTCTGTGAATGACTGCTGTTATGAGTTACTATCTCCACATACTGATCTCCTGAAAATAATCCCCATGGTGTTCTTCTCGCATTGTGCACTGAAGTTGAGCCATTCCGTCAATATAACTGCAGAAAATTTGCTAAGCAGTAATTCTGTAGTACTAGTTAGTACCTGATGGTAATTTCTGCCACATCAATGCTCTCTTCCCCCTTCAGTGTGCATGTGTGTGCGAGACCAACTGTGAACTGATTTGCCCAGTCTTATTTCTTTGGTCTTTTGAAAACCCTTCTTCCTTGCCATCGGTGACCAGAGAAATAGCTGTTTAAAGGAGTGTTGTACATGTTGACATCTTGCTTTTATCTTTCTATCGAGTTGCTGCTTTTATCTTATTCCCTGTATGTGTGGGAAAAATGATCCCTTTGCACAAGCATCCCTCTGAGGGATGAAAACCTCTTAATTACTATTTGAATTCAAACTTTTCAGTGATCCCTATTAAGGATGGCTCCTTTTTGTTAAAAGGATTGGGGGAAACAAAGAATTAAAAATAAAACACAAAATAAAACAGGATGCACAGTGTTTATTTTGACAAGCTGCCATTTTGTACTGCTAATGAGTAATATCGGCTGCATCCAGATTGACTAAAAAGACTAGAATGTCCCAGGAGCAAAATCTGGGACTTTTCAATCCATCTGGATGCACCCATAGCCTCGCCTTTTAAAAAGAATATGAGATTAAACTCCGAATGTGATCCTATATTGATATGTGCCACTACACAGGTCTGGTTGCTGGTCTTAAAGAATTCAGCTCTCCTGGTGAGGTGCAAGCCCTACAGTAGTGTAGTGGTCAGGGGAGGGCATCAGAGCAATGTTTTGCTACAATTTTGCAGCCAGGCAATAAGGAGAGACACCACAGATCTAGAAAAGCAATGTCTCCTTTCACTGTCAGCTGTAAAACTGCAACATGGATGATCCTCCAAAGCCCCAGTCCCTTTTATGCAGGGATGTAGCTGTGGCTGGTAGGCCAAAATGAGGGCTTTGAGTCCTCACTAAATAAACATGTGTGTCATATCAACTTTTTCTTCAGTCCTTAAATGTCTAGCTTTGTAATAACTCAAATACTTCATTTGAATATTTAGAAATACAGTTGGTCCTCTATAGCCATGAATTCTTTATCCACAGATTCAACAATCCATGGCTTGAAAGTATTCAAATAATAGATATACATTTGGCCCTCTATTTTTGCGGGGGATCCATTCTGGACTTCTGTGAAAATGGAGGCTCGCGCATATTCAAGCCCCACACACTTGAATGGGACACGTGCCTGTGAATGTGCCTGTGTGTATGTGCAGGGCATGCACCGCATTGAAAATAGCAGAGGTCACCACAGACTTTCAAGGTCGTGGACCCCAGATCTGCAGGTTAGGAGGGGCAACTGTATTCGAAAAATCAAACCTTGATTTTGTTATTTTACTATACCATTGTATTTAATGGGACTTGAACATCCATGGATTTTGGTGTCCACAGATGGGTTCTCAAACCAAACCCTAGTGGATACCAAGGGCCCACTATACAGTTAGGCAACCAAAGAAAAGAAGCAGGAAAGCTACCAAGAGAAATAAATGTTTTATGTGTGATCGGTTTTCAATGTCTCACTCTCAGCAATGCTAGAAATTTAGGAGGTTATGGAAAATTTCATTCTTATTGGGGGAAATGACTTCATTTAAGTCCTGCAGCTATACCCCAGGGGGCATGCACTCTTTATGTGAGCCTACCCCCCCCACACACACATATGAAGGAGATAGCAATACCCCTCCATAAAATGACCTGCATGAGCATAACTCCAGGTCTGAGTTAGAATTTCTTACTGTATGATGACTTTGTGTCCAATTTTCGTACAGCTGGGAACTCTTCCAACTTTAGTTACAGTGTTCAGATGCAAAGGAGGACAGTAAAGTTCTTGTGTTTCATTCATTGCTTGTGGAAGAGGATATTTTGGCAGATGTTGTTTTTCATACAGGAGTAACAGAAGCAACATCTGCTAATCCCTCTTTCTACAATACTATCAAAGGTGCAGAAGCCCTTCTTTCCTTTTTGCATCTGCTTTCTTAAACTGCCTTCTCTTTCTGCCTTTAAGCAATTAAGACATTTCTTCTTAATTTCCTTATGATCTGCAACCTGCAGTCTCAAGGAACGTATGTGTTCTGCTGAAGGCTGTAATAATAAATACCATTCTTGATCACAAATTCAACATGCCACAGGAATGTGGTGTTGTACCAAAGAAAGCAAATTTTATTTTAGCCTGCATTAATAGAAGCATAATTTCCAAGTCAAGGGAAGTAATAGTCCCACTATATTCTGTGCTGGTCAGGCCTTATCTGGAATACTACTTGTGTTCAGTCCTAGGATCCTTATTTTTAAAAGCTGGAGCAAATTCAGAGAAGGCCAACCAGTATGATAAAGGGCATGGAGAGCAAAACATATGATGAAACATTGAAGGATTTGGGCATGTTGAGCTTGGTGAAGAGAAGATTGAGAGGGAACATGATCATATTCTTTAAATACCTCAATGGCTGTCATGCAGAAGAAAGTGCAGGCTTGTTCTCTGCTGGGCAGAACCAGGTCTAATGGTTTTAAGTTACAGAAGGGCAGATTTCAACTTAACATTAGAAGGAGCCTCTTAACAGTAAGAATGTTTTGGTGGTGAAATCAGTTGCCTGGAGACTTATGTGTTTATGTTTCCCTCTCTGAACATCTTCAAAAAGAGGCTGGACAACTACCTGCTGGGCAAGTTCTAGCTGGAGACCTATCTTTGAGCAGAAGGTTGGGTTTGATGACCCATAAAGTCCCTTCCAGCTCTGTGATTCTTTGATTCTGTATCTGAGTGTTCCCTTTATGGGGGAAGAGGAGAACTAATTCACATGAACATCAGAAGAAAGGCATATGAGAATTTTTTTACCTGATTACCTTTGACTATGTTGGTAGGTTTTCATTTTAAAAACAGGAAAGTATTTAGTGTTTGGATGCCGTCCCTCCCCTCTGTTGAACCTGGGTTTTCAGAAATGCCAGAAGTGCAGTGCAACAGACACAACATCACATGAAGTTTATAACTATGTAGCTTGGCTCTCAGACCCCCTTCTCCCATCCCTTTGAGATGTATCAGTTGCCATTGAGGAGCTGCTGTGTGCCAAACACCTATCATCCTTTGTCAATGAAAGTGCTATTCCATGCACAGCAGAATGACAGGCTCCTGTCTGCAGCTTACAATTGGAAAGTATTTGAGATGTGGGAAAACACTAACAGGGGTCTTGCTAGGTCTTGCTGGCTCTCATTATTTTTTTCCCCATTGCTGAAAACAGGAGTTCAATTCCCACCTGCTGTTCCATTCTCACGGGGCGAGCTGCGGCAAGTTTTTGTTCTTTGGGTTTCCTTCAACATATGGGTGGGTGGGGAGTGTTGAAAATCATATTTCCATAGCCAGAGGTGTGAGCTCTGAAACCTTCTTTTCAGTAACCCGAGAGAAATAGGCTGGTTCTTTGTTGCCCTCTATTGAGGATAGATGCCAATGTGGATAGTGGGAACAAGTGGTTTCCCAGGTAATTCCTTTAAAATTTGGGCTAAAACCCAGAACCAGATTCACAATCTCACTGACATGGAAACTACCAGGTGCCGCTTAGTATGGACTCAACAGCTGGCTGATTTGGTGTGATAGAAATTGTAGTCCAATACAATTAGAAAGCAATGAGTTGGGGAACAGATTTCACCTGTACCATGCAACATAAATGTAATCCCAAGCTACCTGTAACATTCTGACAGACGGAAAGATTGAGAAATGGAAGGCAATTATTTTCTTTTATGTACAGCTTATTATTAATCATTTTGTCACCTGATGGATTTCTCCGTGGAAGCATGCCCTTGTCTTCCATGTGGGGGTTATTCAGATCCTGCACCCATCATCTTGAGTGAGTGGCAAGAAGAACAAAAGATCAAATGGGGGAAGGATTTGAGGAATTTGTCAATGTGGAGTAGAGCAGTCTTTCAAAGGCAAAAGTGGCAGACAACATGAACTCCTGCAACCACACTGCCAGGATGGCAGCAGAGCTTGGGCATTGCTTTGAAAAAGGCGGTTAATTTAGTATTTATTCCAAAGTCTCCAAAAGCTAGTTATTATAGTGGCTACCTTTACTTTCCTATTTCTCAGTGTAACTAGAATAACTTCAATTATTTTTTAAAAAAGCATCAGCACATTCAACCAAAACATTCAACCAAAGTGACATTTCTCCTCTATCTACCTGTCATTATAAAAGTAACTTTGAAAGTTACCATTTCAAAGTGCTTGAAAAGTTTTTTCAAAAATACTTTCCCAGATATTAATAGGACAGAATTTTATTACCAGGGATAGAATGGTCATGTGACAATTTCCCAACCAAGGTTGAAATTTGGAGTAACTGACTCTTCAGGGAGATTTGTGAGGAGTGATGCCTCAGAAGTTCATTCTCTGCACACAAAAAACACTGTGTACTATATATGAAATGCACAATTTTAGGGTTTGTGTGTGGAACAGCTTATATTGGCTTTCATAATACATACACTTGGGGAAACTGCACAAAATACAAAAAACAAACAAACAAACAAACACAGAAATATACATTAAATTGCTGGACGTCTCCATGTGTGCTGATAGACAAACCTATCATGGGGTTTTGTGCAGAAATGCATGTGAATTTTGCTGGAAAAACTGAAGATCTTTCAGGAGGGAAAACACCAAACCAACAGGATGGGAACTGTGCATCATGGTCAACATTTTGTTCCTTTATGAATCAGTAGCTACACTCCAGAAATGCAACGAAGGACTGTTAGTGAATGGTAAAAATACACATTCAGGCAGTGGTGACAGTGTTCCAATGCTTTCTTTGTGGATTGTTGTTTCTGATGTGTATTGGGAACTCTTGTTATGCATTAGACACTCTGGTTGTGCTCTGCCAATTTCTAGCCAGTATCAGGATGTGAAACCATTGTACAATGAATGCTTGCACATTATAATGTCATGGCAGCCCCTAGGTGAATAAAGACATTTTGAAACTACTCACTTCTATTTCCTCCACACCAAATCTTGCTTACAAAGATGTAAGCCCCATGCTGAATTCCAGCCAAGACTTTCCCATATGTTTCTAGAAAATGTTTCTTTTTGTGCAAAGACTGTAGTTAAAATCATCTTTGTGAGGCGAGGGGGGGGGGGGGGGGGGATGCACATAGTTTTCCCAAAACACCTTTCTCAAATATTTTTTTTTCAAAAAAATGGGGTGCATATAAGTGTGGTGTAACCCCCCCCCGGGTTTTTCGGGCCCCCTTTGCCTTAATGGGGGTTTTTTTCCCCCCCCCCCCCACATAAGGCAAATACCGTGTATACTTGAGCCTCATTGAAAATAATGGGGTTCGTGTATGTGGTGTGGTGTGGCGTGCACGCCATTGCCAGTTCTGTTGCTTTCAGATTATGCGTATAGCACACTCGCATATGACGGAATATGCCAGCATGATATTGTGGTTTGACCATTGGATTAGCATTTGGCAAACCAGGGTTCAAATCCCAGTTCAGCCATGTAAATTCACTGGGTGACCTTGCTTGTGCAAGTCACAATCTCTCAGCCTCAGAGGATGGCAGTGACAAACCCTCTCTGAAGAAACTTGCCAAGAAAAAAAAACCATGATAGGTTCACCTTAGGTTTCCCATAAGTTGGAATCGAATTCAAGGCACACAGCAACAACAATATATACACACCACCACACACACACACCACACCCCACACACACACCACACACACCACACACAGACATATGAGTAGTTCATTCTGCTCAGGGTGAGAAAGAAAGAGCTTGATGGTTTATGAGGCTCATAGCAAAGAACTTTTCTCCTTCCAGGCAGGATTTAGTTTTGTAAGCAAACTGCCGGGCTCTGAAAAACCAGCGTGTGAGAATAGCAAGCAGACAAGACAAGGTGATTTTTATTTCTTCCTCTCCCATCCCCATCCCCTTGATCCAAGGCTTTCTTTAAACAACCTGAAACCCACACACTATTAGGAAATCAGCCTCCAGTCCTGTTTTGCCTATAAGCTGTGCTGATAAAATATTAAGCATCGCCCCAACATGGGCATTGGGGACGGAGCTGATGTAATCAGATGAGTAGTTTAAGGTCTGGCTTCCTCTGAGGATACCCGTGATTGATCAGGCCTTGCAAAAAATGATATAAAAAAAGTTACACAGCACTTTAGATCTATGTAGTGACTTTAAATATTTAATAAATCCTGTATGAATATATATAAAGTCCTCACCTGGCACTCCTTCCTCTGATTCTGGGGATCTGATTTATTGCATGGTTTGAATGGGGTGGCAGGGGGAGATTTCCAATCCAAGTGACAGAGGTAGGCAGTGTGATTTACATTTCTGTCCCATTATTATCCCAGGGGTGTGTGATAGCGAACAATCAGCCTTGTTCTAACTCTGGGAAAAAAGAGGGGGGATGTTGAAACTAATGGCAGAGCATCAATCATGTCCATACAAGTGTCGAGAAAGTATTGCAGCTGGCAGTGGTAAGGAAAGACTAAATCAGCCATAGGATAAGCGGATGGGTGGTAGGGTAGGGGTATATAGTATCCTTCAGCAGAGTACTTTCCTTGCTCATGGACAACCTGTGATGCTGTGGTTGAAGTTCTCAGATCAGCTGCAGGCCTGTAGTGAGTACACACGCAAAAGGGATCCATTATTTTGCAGATGCAAAGTGACCCAAACCCAGACTGAAATGATGGTAACCATTATTTAACATGCTGTTTAAATAAACATTTAAATGCCTTTTAAAAAAAGAGCACCCAAGTGCTTATTATTCCACATGTTGTCAGAACAGTGTTGCTTTTAGATTAAATGAAAAATCTTGGGCTGACATCCTTTGCACACTTACTTTTGTATAGCAAAGGGTGCACAAGCAAAGGTCGGAACTTCTCTAATTAATACGCATTAACATTAATTCTGCTAAATTATGCTTTTTGCAAGTGGACGGCTTAGTGACACCTTCTCAGCCATCCTCATAAAGTTGTTCACACTATATACGGTATGAACTGCCAAAACACAATAAGGTTCCTATGCTTTTAATTTAAAGCTTCCTGCCTTTGGCTCTATCTTTTTTTATTGGTTCCAACCGAATATGGCACAGGGGAGTTTGTTTATTTTGTTTCCTTTTCAGCAATGATAATAAAGATACAAAGTAGGAGTAGGGGAAACAGTAAAGACGTTGTTAGAATGAAATAAGCAAAGGGATGTTATCTCAGTGCCCATCCTAGCTGGTAGTTTCTGGTTGATATAGTCCAAAATTTATATCCACACAGACAGATCTTTGGTTTCTGCAGCCTATAAAAGTCCCATCATAGTCTACCTGACCATAGGCCTGGTTCTTGTTTCCTTGCCTGTGACATTCTCTTCAGCATCTTCTCCCAAGGATTTATATTAAACTACCTCAAGTTCTGCGCTGGGCTATAAGAAACCTGTCTTCTCAGGCTACCTGTAGTCTAAGACCATGACAATATACACACAGCATAACTTGTGTAGGGTTTGTCCACACTACAGAATTAAAGCAGTTTGACCCCACTTTAATTGTCATGAGTCTGTCCTACAAAATCCTAGGATTTGTAGATTGATGACACACCAGAGCTTTTTGTGGGTTTTCCGGGCTATGTGGCCATGTTCTAGCAGAGTTTCTTTCTGATGTTTCACCAGCATCTGGGGCTGGCATCTTCAGAGAATGCTTTGCCTGGAAAAATTGGATGTATATATACTGTGTGAGCCTGGGAATGCAGGAGTGATTTCCATGTGCATGTGTATGTTCTGTGTTGATGGCTGGCTTCAGGCTGGAAGGCTAATGCAAAAGAGGATTAATGTCTGCTAATTGGCGATCATTATCTGCTGGGAAAGCCCCTGACTCTGAATGGTTTCCCATTTGCATTTGCTGAGTCCTTATTTTGCTATTCCTCAGGATAGAAGTGGGGTTCACAGATGGAAGATGAATTGAAGCACTTGGACTGGGCTCTACAGGCTAATGGTTATTCCAGCTCAGACATCAGAAGGGCTGCCAGGCCCAGGAAAACCCAGAGAAGTGAAGACAAGCAGCCACTCAAAGGGAAGGTATTTTTACCATACATCAAAGGAGTCACAGACAGAATAGGCAAAGTGGTGAGGAAGCACAACCTTCAAATGGTTTACAAACCGACGAAGAAAATCCAGCAAATGCTTTGCTCAGCCAAAGACCAGAGAGACCCTCTCACAGCCGCAGGAGTTTACCGCATACCATGCAGCTGCGGACAAGTCTACATAGGGACCACCAAACGCAGTGTGCAAACCAGAATCAAGGAACACGAGAGACACTGCAGACTGAGCCAGCCAGAAAAATCAGCAGTAGCAGAACATGCCACAAACCATTCTGGGCATAAAATACTGTTTGAAAACACCAACGTTCTGGACCATGCCAACCACTACCATGTCAGGATGCACAGGGAAGCCACTGAAATCCACAAACACCTGTACAATTTCAACCGGAAAGAAGAAACCCTTAAAGTGAACAAAATTTGGCTACCAGTCCTGAGGAATAGCAAAATTAGGACTCAGCAAATGCAAATGCAAATGGGAAACCATTCAGAGTCAGGGGCTTTCCCAGCAGATAATGATCACCAATTAGCAGACATTAATCCTCATTTGCATTAGCCTCCCAGCCTGAGGCCAGCCATCAACACAGAACATACACATGCAAATCACTCCTGCATTCCCAGGCTCACACAGTACACACCCAATTTTTCCAGGCAAAGCATTCTCTGAAGATGCCAGCCTCAGATGCTGGCAAAACGTCAGGAAGAAACTCTGCTAGAACATGGCCACATAGCCCAAAAAACTCACAAAAAACTATGGACGCTGGCCATGAAAGCCTTTGACTTTACACCAGAGCTCTTTGGCAGACCAGGCTAAATACCTTGCCAAACTACAAATCCCAGGATTCCACAGGATGGAGCCAGACTGCCTTAACTGTGCTTTAATTCTGCAGTGTTGGATACATCTGTAGAAGAGCAGGCACTGCTAGCAGAACACAGAGACAAACTTAATGCTAAGCCAGTATACCATCTTTGTCCTTTTTGCATAATTTATTTCCTGAATGCCATATTTGTGTCTGTTCCAATTCCTTGGCAGAGAAGTTGCAGTTAATTTCATTTTTGGCATGTTTGTATCCAGCCTTTCCAGCAAAAGAGGGCCTCAGGCGTCCTCTCTGCATCTGAATGTTTGCTCAATTTGTAATTGATTGGCACTGAGATTTGACAGAGTTGGATGTTTGAGTTATTGAATGATGGAACCCCATCCTCTCTCCTGGACTTTTGCTTTGCCCAGGGAAGTACCTTACTTTCTCATCAATGTCATACACAGTCCATTTTATAACAGTGATCAAGTCTAAAGGGGCTGTCAGTCTCCAAGTGGTCTAGTGGCTTGCCCTGCCAAAACGTTCTTGAAATCACATCTTCAAAATAATATATTTCCCTGCAGTCCTATTTAGGTGTCATTTAACTGTGCACATGTTGACCTTAAAACATTTCACTTCAAAACATTAAGGTACTTAGGAAATCACATACTAATAAGTCTTAAAGTCCTAATTTTTAAGAACCACAGGCTGCATTTTGACATTCAAATAGATATATTTGGTAGGTAAGCCACACAAGTAGTATTTTTTTGCAAGTCCTGTTGATCTTGTTTATCTAAGGATGTAGTGAAAAGCAATGCATCATATGTCTGTCTCTGGCATTGGGCAGATGGGATGGAATATGTTTTATTCATTTCACATTTTGATAGGAATTACTAAGACGAGATGTTTGTGAATCAATACAAGAGAAAGAATGCAGTTTCCACAAATTCTGCAACTCTTCTCTCCAGACAGTAAAAACAAAAATTCTCCAAATACATATTTGAGGGTTAAGTACTGTACAGACGAAAATGGATATTTGGAATTTTTTGTGTGTTTGCATGTTTTGGGGATCTATAAAATATATATATTAAGCAAAGCTGCATGCAAGAATTGTCTGTATTAGAACTGCATACAAAAGGAATGTGTTATAAGAAATACACATGAAAATACATACAGCTGCAATTTATTTATTTATTTAAAAACCCCTATAAAATAGTATTGAAAAAGGACAGAATAAAATAAGGTTTGGAAAAATAAGAAAATAGGAAACCATCATCATTCATCTCTATACAAGAGGGAGTGGGAAAATGGTTGAGTTGAGGATGGTGGGTCACCCTTCTGGAGGTAAGTAAGGGAGAAGCAAGCAATTGGGGCATAGACTTGAGGTCACAGCTCTGTCTCCTACCTGCAGTGCTTTGGGGTTGGGTAGGGAAGGAGCTTTATCCAAGGCCCTAAGTGTGGGGAGGTCGAGCCCGGTGAGACATATTTTACCTCCAAGTTAGAAGTTCCCTGTTCCTGCTGTATGGGAAGAACCATATATCAGTTAAAAAGGTGCATGCTTTTCCTGCAGAAGGTGCCGGTTTCACATCCATCATCTTCAGACAAGTAGGAGGGAATGGGAAAGGACCTATACCTGAGACCCCACAGCAGTGGTCCTAGACAGAGTGGACCATTCTGAGCTAGATGGGCAAAGATCAGAGCTTTAAAAAGTTCCTCTTGTTTGTTAGTTAGTTTGTTAGTTTTTTTTCTTTCTTTTTTGGAGAACAACTCCATCTATTTTCCTCCTCTTTAAACCAGCGGAGTGAATCAGCTTGGATGTTGCAGTCCAGCAAACGTCCCGCTTTCTCAAGTTCTGCAAACAATTTGACACAGTATGAAACAGCTTCCTATCTTCCCAGTGCATCATTTTCACAGCACAAGAACAGATTGAAAATGTGAACAGTGACCTCCTCTTTTCCCGCAGGATAGATCTTTCAATCTCATGCAGCTTTGTCTCCAGCAGCTGCCAGTCACAACATCCTGGCAGCTCACACACACAAAGGTTGCCCCTTTGCTGTTAGTTGCCAGTACTGGCCATTCAGAGGTTCATGTGCTGCATCTGACTGTGGGTCAGGGTTAGTCCAAGATATTTTGATGCCTGAAACAGAGGAACACTCCCCACCATCCCAATCCAATTGACGTATCACATTTTGAAAAGACAGCCCTTTGGAAAGAGTTAGTGTGGTGTAGTGGTTTGTGTATTGACTTTGACTCTGGAGACCAGGGTTTGAATCCCACCTGGGTGATGGAAACCTACTGGGTGTCCCTGGGCAAGTCACACTCTCTCAGTATCAGAGGATGGCAATGGCAAGCCCCCTCTGAAGAAACTTGCCAAGAAAACCCCATGATAGAGTTGCCTTAGGGTAGCCATAAACTGGAGATGATCTGAGAGCACACAACAGCAACAACAAGGCTTTTGACTACAACTCCTAGCATTCCCTTGCCACTATGGCCAAAGCCTAGCACTCTAAGAGAGATGTGTTATTTTGCCCCACAAACTTCTTAGCCTACTGGTCAGCAAAACAACAAATTAAATAAGGAGAAATTCTATGTCCTTTTGTGTCACCCCAAATCAGCTTCTTGAGGCAGGTGCCTCACTCTGCCTGATGGAAGAAGTGGTCCTGCCATGGAAGTTTTATTAAATGAGTGCAGCCACAGCCAATGAAGGATCTTCCTCTCTTCATCCTCTGGGAATCCATTTCTTCCTTTTAGACCACCATCTAACTTAATGATAATTAGTTCACTGCATCTGCCTAGAGCAAATTGTACTTGCTTGCATTGTATAAGGATGGGGAGAGGGTTGCTTTTTTGCCTTCCAAATGTACAATCAATCAAATGGACTGGATGAGCCTAGCATCCTAGTATTCCGAAACAGAGGGAGAAAAACAACTATTTCTATATCCACTCTCATCCCAGTCCAGTGATTCTGAAATTTCGGATGTTTTGGAATTGACTCAGAAGTTCCAGCCAGTGTGGCTAATGTGTGGGGTTATACCATACAGAATCCTTAGTAATTTTTTGTTTTTGTACAGTACTAATGTTACTCATACATCACAATGCCTGTACATCGCTGAATGCAATGGCAACAGTTGTGACACAAACAACTAGCAAAATTAAAACTATACCACTAAGTTGCAATCACATACACGCAGCTAAAATGTATTTCACTGCACGTAATTTCATGTGATGCACATAGTTTCATGTAATTAAAATAAACATTTGGTAAGATCTGGTGTTTTAAAAGAAAATGTAAAAAATGTTTGTGCTGTGTGTGTATACACACACACACACACAAAACCACTTCTCTTTTCTCCTCCCACTGAGCTTCACCCCACTCATCCCATCTCTTCTGAGCTCAAGCATTTAAAGGGACGTAGGTGAACACCACAACCTGTTTTTGTCAAAAGGCAGATGTTTGGGGAACAATGGTGTCACCTCTCCTTTAGGGTATTATATGGTGCAGCCTGCACCCATGCACCCTACTAGCGACACCTCTGCACTATGGTTCTACTTTAACTGGTATTATTTGTTTATTTATTTCATTTATCTCCTGCCTTTCTCCCCAGAGGGACCCAAGGTGGCTCACAGATAAAACCTTTAAAATTGTGCAGCAGTAAAGGGTTCAGAGCAAGGAGACTTTTCCGTGTTGATGTGTCACAAATGACCTATCTAAATGCAACCTTGCTAAAACAGAGAAAAATAAGCAAAACTATGTAGCTCTGCTGAGAGACCACCTCCCCCAGACTCCTGCCTGTTCCATACTGTAATTGTGCAAGTCTTCACATGTTTTGGAGTATGACTGTGGATGATGGAGGGTGGTAAGTGGAACATTTCCAAAGAGCTGCCTGGTTGGGTATGGGCACACTGGTAACTCGTACCACACAGAGGCCATAACATAAACTGGAAGAAATATAACAAAGCTGTTCCTCATTGAAAATGCTGGCAGTGGGTCATTCTGTAACAAATACATCTGCAGACCAGTTGTATCTCTGTGCTACAAATTTGCAGGAGGGCATAATTTAAAAACCAATCTTTGTCTAGGAAGGGAAGTGGGTGGAAGAACTTTCTTCTCCGAAATCAGTTGCTGGCTACAGGGAAAGTTTAGTGAAGCTGCTAGTTAGACTGTGGAACATCCAGTTCAATGACCTCCAGGGCACAGGAATCTAATGTTGCAAGCAAAAAGAAATACCTTTGCAAACTAATTAAATCCATGCTTGCCTTGGAGGGTACTTAAAAACCCCTGCACCTGAATATTTCAGTGCCTAATATAACTGGCAGGTGATATAGTCAGCCAGATGAAGTTGGCAGCAACAGAAGGAACTGTGTGATATGGTGGAACGGAAGCTGTTCATCTGTAGGTCGAGAGTCTTCTTATGTTTTCTTGGCCACACTCTTTGAAAGGCTGCTGCTTCAACCTGGTCTATGGAAATAGAATTGGCTGGATACAGTCACGGCTGAAGAGGGCTGCAGATGGAGCCTATGGCTTCTTGCCTCCCCTTGCCACTCTAAACTCCCCGTTTGTCCTATCCAAAGATGAAGCAGATGGTCCTTTGGAGCCACAGCCTCTGTCCAGATGGGTGCTCATAGGGACTTTGGCATGGAGAGATGGGCCAAATATTGAGAGCATGAAATAACCATGGTTCCTCCCCAACTTTTTTTCTGGCTCAGTAAAAGATGTTTTGCTTTCCGGTGTGTTATTATGGCTGGAAGTAGGAAGGAGAAAAGGACTAACTCCTATGTCCAAGGCTACTCACAGTGACTGAATTGGCTTGTGGACCAATGTGTGAAACAGAAACATGACTAAGAAAGAAATAATATCAGAAACACTTAAAAAAAGAGTCTGTGCCATCTGCACACTGAAGGTTTATGATACAATAAGAGGAGTTGTAAAGGTAAGGAACACATTTTTCAGATGTTTCTCTGTGTGGACTGGATTTCTTCAACTCCTTTCCAGTCTTTTTCCATTCGTAATTTGTTGGGAAATGTAAGAGATAGTACTTGATTTCTCAAGAAGAGTAACTAAATTGGCAAGACAGATGCTGAACAATAACTACATACACACATGGTCTAGCAGAGGGATAAATGAGCCCAGTCTTCTTTGTAAAAACATATAAAAGTAGCTGTACTTACAAATTAATAGTGCATAGTCAAACACCTATAAGAATTCACCCTAGACAACGAGAAAATTGAAATAGTCAAAGAGTCCCCATACCTTGGTTCAAATATTGATCGGAATGGCAACAGAAGTCAAGAAACCAGAAGAAGACTAAGGGCCCATAAAGATAGGCCAAAATAAAGCTGCTTCAGGTCACTTTGGAGGTATGCTGTTTAAATGATGCATGTGTTCTAAGAGTCCAGAAGCTGTGCCAAAGCCACGCTCCAGTCCTAATGGTAGGGAGAAGTGATTTCCATGTTAATCTGTGTATTGTTCTGTTGTTGACCCTACCTAGGGTCATACAGCCCTCTTCTATGACAACATTCTCTGAAGATGCCAGCCACAGATGCTGGCAAAACGTCAGGAATAAACTCTTCTAGAACATGGCCACACAGCCTGAAAAACTACCCTCTTATAGTCACTGATAAGACCTGAAAGAGGACACCCTGCAGAAGATTGTGTTGAGTTCAGGAGGGATGTGGACACAATGGGAAGACATTGTTTACTTGGATTTTCAAAGGTTTTTTTTAAACAAAATCCCTCACCAAAAACTCCTGAGAAAATGGAGCAGTCAAGAGGAGAGGTCCTCTTTTGGATCATGCACTGGGTAACTGATGCTGAACCTTTTCACACAGACCAGGCCTCATGAGATACAAATACTAAGTTGAATAAGCTATCCAGACAGCTTGTATGGGGACTTAGGAAGCCTTCTCTTTCTCTTGAGGACTTTCAGATAACATGGACATCTGCTTAATCTGGTTTTTATGATGTGGAAATAAGGAAGTACTTAAATGGGCTGAGAGAAACAGATGTTCTCCCTCAAGGACAGTAAGTGAGCAGTAGTCTCAAGCATTGAGACTGCCATCAAGAGCAGATGGGCCTTGTCACCCTTCTCATACAGATATCCAGGATACGCTCTGATGAGGAACAGTGACCTTCAGACTCTGTCAATATGCCCAAATAAGTGTGTTTGCTTAGGTCAACAGTGGAAGTCTTGAGAGGTGCATGGGAACTAGTATTCAAAATGTAGAGGAGATAGGCTTGGATGTTTATGTGATGCAGCTTGGAGACACATTAACTATTTTCTATTACTGTTCCAAAACTACAGAACGACCTGCCAGAGGAGATCTGTCATATTTCAACTCTGACAGCTTTTAAGAAAGCACTCAAGACAGATCTCTTCTGGCAGGACTTTCCAATTAAGTTACCCTCCCCAGATATAGAGTTATTAGTCCCCTCATTTGTCTATTCTTCCCTGCCTATCTTTCAGCCTATTATTTGTTTAATGTCTTTAATGTTTTTATACTATTACTGTTTAATTCTGTTTTAGTACTGGGAATGGGGGGGGGGGTAGGTCTAGGGTTTGATTTTTTTTAAACTCTATTGTAACTTGATGTATTTTACTGTTGTAACCGGCCCGGATTCTTCATGATTGGGCGGGCTAGAAATAAATCTTTATTAATATTATTGTTATTCTTATTATTTTGGCTTAAAGAAGTAAACAGAACTGGCACTATTGAAAGCCAGTCTATGTTGCATCTCTGCTATTCACACATGCTTATTTGTACACAACGTTTTCTGTAGTGCAATAAAATCACATGAAGATATATTTTAGGAGCTTAATCACTATGGCCAATAAACTGGCTTACCTCTTCTGGGTTCAATTCTGGATCCAGGATGCCCCCAGATGTTATCAGAACTTAATTGCCACTGACTATGAATTCAGTTTGTAGCAATTAAAGGAAGCTGATGACAAGATGTAAAGTGGAAGGAATTGTCTTGACAGGCGAGTGACAATCCCAATTAATCCTCTGCCATTCCAGTTTCTCTCTCCTCCTCCTCTCACTTTACCTCTTGTCATTAGCTTCCTTCAGTGGTTGCAATCTGAATTCAAACTGCAAAAGTAGTGTGTAATCAGCTTAGCATGGAGAGAACCGGGGATGGGTAAAACATGGCTCTTCCCAGTAGACTTGGGCAAAAGCAAACTGCTGCAGCCACTCCTAGCCTGTGTGTTCTTCCTTATTAATAACTTTTGTCATCTTGACCACACTCTGATGTTGCTTGACCACACATGCTCTGGCTGTCATCTGTGAAATGTTGGAGGATACAGTTTCATGCTAGCTTCATTGGTTTATTTGGTTGCTCCTTTTTAGTAATCATCCTGCAGCATGCTTAGGAACTGAACAAGCTGAATGGGAGGGAGATGAGTCGGCTTCGACAATGAGATGGGGAAGCAGCTGTGGAAGGCTTTCGACATGAGAGGAAAGCTTGTCAGACATTGCTTTCCATTTGAGTTTTGTCATCAGTGGCTCATAGGCCTTTGATTTGCTTCCTTGTCTTCTTTCTGCCTTTTCCAAGAAACCACCGGCGAAGATGGGTGGTGGTTGCCTTTCTCTTTCATTCTGCATACCACAGAGTGAGCAACACAGGACTCATTCTCCTGCTTTGCTCTTAAAACATGCACACATACCTCTCTCTCTCTCTCTCTCTCTCTCTCTCATGACAAATGCAAAAAGCAACTTTCCTCTCATAGGGTCTCCCCCTTCCTCTTGGGTCTTTTTTTAAAAAAGAAACTTCCTCTATCAGTTTTATCACTGGAAAGATTTGAAGGGTTTTTTTTTCCAGGGACTGGGGGGGGGGGAGGACAAAAAGCAAGTACACAAGTTCACTCATAAAAGCCTTGCATGGATTGAAATAAATTAAATGGCTGCCCATGGAGAAGAAGGAGGTTGGGAAGAAAGGACAGCAAAGACAACTGAAGATCAAATAGGCTGGATGGAGACAAAATTTGCTATATAGCTTAGGGAACAGAGGCTTAGCATGACAGTAAAATAATTGTGCCCCTCCAGATGAAGACTTCAGCTTTCTTGTAAGCGTTTATTTTATTTTATTTTATTTTATTATTTTTTTTGGTTTTTTGCAAGAGTGAGGCTGCCAACCTTGGTTAGCTCCTGCAATATTTTATCTGTCAACTCCGGGACTCTTTCATTGGAGGTTGGAGAAGACTCCATTAATTAGAGGAGAGCCCGGCACACGCAGATGGTCCCACTCGGTAGGCGATGGCTGCGGACTATTTAAAAGGATAAAGACTGTGGGCTGGAGCTTCTGCCTTCTCTCTCCATTTACTGATATGGAAATTAATTCATCTTCTGGCAGGAACTTGCAGCATTCTTTCTCTTATTCACCTCCGCACAAAACACAAGACCCAGTCAAGTGTGTAAATCAGATTAATCAGTTTCCCATTGCTCCTCTTGTTATTTGCTACAAGGGCTGGTGTCCAAAACTGGCACATTTGGGAATCTGCCAAGGGTCCAAGGACTCAGAAAAGCCCATTGGTGCTAGCCTGGAGCTTGAAAAGGTTACTTTTGGAGGACTGAGAAGCTCACAATGTCCCGCTAAGCCTGGTCAGTTAGCTTGCTGGCTAGTGGATGCTATATCCTCCAACTGTCCCAATTTGGCAGGCATGTTCCCAATCAGTCCTCTCACATCCCAGTTTTTCTGCTGCTTTTAAAATGGTTCAGTTCCTTTCTCTTCTTCCCACTTTCCTTCTTTGTCATCAGCTTACTTCAGTTGCTGCAAAATGAGTTCAAAGTGGGGGGGGATTTCACTCAGTTAATGCAGTAGGTAGAAGAGGCGAGGGAGGGAACTTGCCCTTCCCTGTAGATTCAGACAAAAACAAACTGCTGCAGCCTCTCTTAGCATGTGTTCCTGTTCAAGTTCAAGTTCATCTTTATTACAATCATAGACCAGCACAATCCTTGCATGGGTGTTCTTCCCCATTAATACCTTTTGCTATCTTGATGGCACTGATGTTGCTTGGCCACACATGTTCCAGTTTATGTCTATGAAATGTTGGAGGATGGGGATTCTGGGAGTTGTGATCCAAAAAGTATCTTCTTCAAGTTTCTTCTTCTGCTGCTGCTACCATTGAGACCCCTAATGGATACTCCTGCAATACAGCTGCTGTTGCCACCAGGCACGCTGGGGAATCATTATGCTTATGGCCAGAATGTATAATAATAATAATAATAATAATAATAATAATAATAATAATAATAATAAGTGAAAGTGCAGTTTGTGACTCACTAAATAATAACATGTTCTGGTCAGCCAGGGGATGACACAAGAGAGAAATATGATCCTCAGTGCATTATTACCTTTCACAACCTGAAGCTAATCTTGAGATTTAAGCTTTCATGCCATGAGACAACATGTGAGTGTTGTGTAGCTTTTCAGGTGTGGTTGCCAAAGTGGATCTCTTTTTTGATGCTTCCTTCAGGTGCTACAAACAATGCCAGCTCTTCCCTGTCCTTACGGAAAGCACAAAATCCCACAGTTTCCAGGGGTCAAAACATCTCTCTTTTCCCAGGTGGGAAAAAAAGATACAACCATATAGGCTTCTCTAGAAAGTTCCCCTTTCCCCTTAATACCAGCGCTCATTAAAAACCAAGCCTTGCATCCATGAGGGAAGACTAATGTAGCATCCACAGGGTGCCTGTTGATTTTAATAAATCAGAAGGAATCAAGAAACAGACTGAACCTGGCAGTGGTGGTGTCTGCTCTAAATCACCATGGTTTTCCCCCTCTCAAAGAGCCTTGTATCTATATTTGTGCCAGGAATATTAACATCCCAGCCTGTCTCAAGGCCTTGCAGGTGGTTGAGTGGGCATAGAAGTGAAAAAGAATAGACATAAAGGTTATCATTTGGTGTCCCCAAGTTGATCCTAGCCAATATGCTATGGCAAGAGAACATGTCCTGACAGGGGGCCTGTCAATGCAGGATGATTAAGCTGTGAAGTAGTTCTAAGCACAAATTGGGTCTCTGTGCTTGGGAAATACTTGGGAAACTCAGCAAACCACAGAATGTATATAAGTTATACAAAAAGGAAAAAAAATCTCAAGAGTTTCCAGATCTTTTGTTTTCAGTTTACCTGTGCATTCCCAGGTTTGCATGCCAAATCTTTCTTGAAATATCCTGGGTTTCCCTGCCTCTCCACCCCATTGTATTGTTCTTCTTAGTCCTCACTCTGATCACATATCAAATATACACTCATGCAACATTTCAGAAATTGGTTTCCACCTGTTTCCACTAAGCCTTCTATGTTATTAATGTTGAGGAGTTATTGGCTGTGTCTGGCTGGCTAGGATACTCTGGGGGCATCGTGGGGTATCCTGGCCTTGAAGTTGCCCAAGCCTTCCTTGGTTGCCTGGCCTCCCATTTTGTTGTTTGGATTGCTTGCACCAAAACTGGAGTTTGGCCTGTGCATCATCTGAATAGTATGACACCAGAATGGGAAAAGGGACATAGAATGTGTTTTTGGCCCATATAGACAAGGCCATAGTCTAAGTGCTAAAGTGGTTTCACACTATTACAGTAATTCAACATTAGGATAATTTTGTTTCAGGGCAATCATTCATCTTTCCCTTACTCAAACTCTGTTGAATCGGTGTCCTGCAAATAATAGCTGTGTTTACTGGAAGTGGCCATCTTAACTAGTTCAGACTGTCAAGCAGAAATGCATTTCATTTCCAAAAATACAGGATTAATTTAAATCAAGAAGTAGGAATGAAAAATTCTTATAATGCTAGGAGTTCCTAGGAATAATTTGGGATGAAGAAAACATCACAGGAATTTCCAAAATAAAATTGGTTTGTTCAGAAAAAAGTCCTGGGACTTTCAAAACTTTTTTCTTGTCTGAAAGGAATCTACGTGTGGTTTGGCTGGATTTTCAGTCTTCTGCAGGTCCCACTTCCCCACCATTTTTTAAAAAAGAAAATTTTTAAGACAGAGTCCAGGCCATTCACAGACATTTCAGGCCCTATTGCAAGTTGAGGCACATCCACATTCACAACGTAGAAATTCAAGTTACCATAAACCGAAAGACTTATTATGGCAATGGTATGCATTTTCACAACTGCTGTTCACTTCATCAGACCTTCTCTGTGACCTTCCCCACAATGAAGATGTGGCCCAAAGCTGTGATCCTGCATCAAGAGATGCAACTACAAAATGATATGATAGTCACCAATTCAATCCTTTTGCATCCTACGCAGTCATTTTCTGATCAGTGGAGAGTGAGGGGAGCAACAAAAAAGTCTTGCTCTACAGCTGGATGCAGAGCAGTGACATTATCTGCCATGATGTTTGTAGAATAACCAGAAGTTTCCCTGGATGCCTGTCTCTGGGTGTCCAGTTATAGGAAAATATCTGGATGCTTACCTGATGCTCTCCACCACTCTACATGAACAAAGGAAGTAGTTCTCAAACCTTCTAACCCTATGACCCCCTTTACATCCACATGTGGACATTGTGCCCCCCACTCATTTCAGGGGGGACCCAGTCCCAAACCTAGTCTTGGAGGGCTGTTCCACAGAAAGCAGATCTGAATGTTTGCATGTTCATATAGCCCTGGTCCTATGACTGTAACTCTTTAGGAGTAAGGACCACTATCTCTTCAGACATAAGGCCTGCTGAACTCCCTGGGTCTTACTTCTGATGAGCCACATGCCTGTGATTAGGTGATTAAAGGTAGTTCCTTCATAGCTGAACTACCAAATCCTAGTCTTCTTCTGCTTTCTTGACTGCAGTCTCCACTCTCATTGATGATCTAACCCAAATATGGAAAATCTTGGACTATTTCGGTCTCTTCTTTATCTACTTTCTGTTCTTTGACAGGCTTTAAAAGGATCATATTTAGCCTATCAACTGTTGGGTCACCATGCAGGAGTGTTGTAAACCTAACACTTGACCACTAGGAACCAAAGCATTATACACATAAGATAATGGAGAATGCCAAAGAAGATATAGCAACTAGAGTAGCATCTACCTAGAAACACAATTAAGAATTGCATTCTATTAAGTGTAGCTCCTTTGTTGCACATTCCATGCCTTTGTAAACATTACTTACACAGGCTGGAATCCTGTTGGAGTACCAGCTGGCATAACAATAGCTGTGTGAGCAGTTACATTTCCTCAGAAGTCCTGGAAGTGCAACCCCTAGTCTAGCCAATGATTACATACATACAAGCATATATACAACCCGCTCTCTCTTTTAACTTGGAGGTTGGAGAGCTATCTGACCACATGTGAACTCAAAGCCTTGGCATTCATTGTACAGTTAGTTATAGAACTGTGCATCCAGCATAACTACATTGGTGTGCATTTGTGCCATGTTAAAAGTGTACAGGATCTTCGCCAAATTAAATGTTACAGCTGGGCAAGGTGTTTGTTGGATTCAGTTTAGCTGAAGTCATCAAAGTTGTATAGGCCAGTTTTTGCTCATGTTAAGCCTGTTGTGCTAAACAGGGCTGTAGAGAGGCCTGTAAAGCCCAGCAAATGTACAGATCTGTCCTAGAGTGATATGTCATCATCATCTTTTTTGTGGATGGAGGGAGGCAGTTTCCTATGAAGCTCCTCGATTGTCAGGAGTGAGAAAAGACAGTTCAATCTTGCATGCTAATGTAATGTTCTCATTCCAAAGAAGCTAGTCTGACAGATACTTTTAAGAAGAGATGTGGGTTTTGAAAAGCTCTTGATGGTACTGCCTGTAATTAGAATGTAATTGGTGTAATTGAGAGCCCAAGGCCCTTCTGTTAGGGCTTATTTGCATATTTTTAACATTTTATCAAATCTTTGTTTGTTGTGTGCGTTCCCCCTCCCTCCCCACATTTCTACGTCTTCTAGTAAGTGTTGCTGCCAGCTACAGATAAATTCAAGTTAATCACTGCTGTCTTTGTGGTTTGTTCTATACCTTATAAGAAAAGGGCAGTGGATGCCAGAGTTTTAGTGGTATTGGGAAGAACAGACACTGGAAAAGACAGCATGAACAAATTGGTATCAAATTGGTGTTTTCCTTTTCTGCTGAACTGTCCATTATTTTCACAGTTGGCACATTAGCCCCTTTTCATGCAGCAGCAAACAGCCTCCAAAACAATAGTTTAAGGGTGCCATTTGATCCCCTCATTGTGTTTCAGACTTTGGGACATTATAGAAGCTAGGTCCCCTTTATTATTGGTCACTCTAACATCATATGGGCTTTCCCCCCTTTGGTTGCCTTAGGGCCACTCTTGAATGTTCAAGGAGCAACCATTAGAACAATTGTATGTGTGTTGTGTGCCAATAATAATAATAATAATGTTTATTTGTACCCCGACTTTCCCTATGGATTGAGGGGGGAAAGTAGACAAATGTCAATAAAATACATACTATATGTAAAAACCAAAAAGTTAAATAATCCCCTACCCTTACCTCCTCCCTACTCTAAAACAAGAAACACAACAAATCAACAACAATACTAAAAGAGATTAAAATTGACTGAAATAAACTAATAACTAGCAAACAAGAGGTAAGACATCTTCTTGGGGGAGACATAGGCTATATGTATCGGTGGAGCAGGAGATCAGTCTGGGAAGGCCTGCTGGAAACCCTAAGCAGAACCTATCCTGGGATTTTCATGGCAAAATTTGTTCGAGGAGGTTTGCCATTGTCTTCCCCTGAGGCTGAGAGCGTGTGACTTGCCCAAGGTTACCACTGGGTTTCATAGCCAAGTGGGGAATCGAACCCTGGTCTCCAGAGTTATAGTCCAACACTCAAATCACTATGCCACGCATGCCGGCTCTCACTAAAAGATGGAGGAGAACAAGCCTGGTGTAATGATTTGAGTCTGGTACTAGAACTCTAGCAGGCCAGAGTTCAAAGCCCTGTTCAGCGATGGAATCCCACTGGGTGCCCTTGAGCAAGTAATGCTCTCTCAGCTGAAGTGGGAGCAAATAAATCTTGTCAGGAAAATGCTAAAACAGTTTTTTGTGGGTTTTTCGGGCTATGTGGCCATGTTCTAACAGAGTTTCTTTCTGACATTTCGCCAGCATCTATGGCCAGCCCGAAAAACCCACAAAAAACTATGGATGCCGGCCATGAAAGCCTTCGACTTTACATTGCTAAAACAGAGTTGGCATAAGTCACAGTCCACTTGAAAGCACACAACAACAAAATTCTGAAGTTCTCTTCTTAAATGGGCCTCAGCACTGGAGTTTTCCTTGGCCAGTATCCTATTAGTGAATTTCATGTTCTTAAGTACATCTTAGATGCACATAAGTCACTTTTTGAATGTGATGCAGAGGGCTATTGGGTTGTTGTGTTTTGGCCTTGCACTCTGTCCAAAAAAACCTCCCATGCCTGGCAGCATCCAAGCCCTGGAAGGGACTGATACTGCTCCTTCCTAGCAGTGGGAAGGGCATGGGGGTGAAGGAAATTCAGATTACAAAGATTTGGACGCTCCAATCTTCCAAGGCTGGGGTGGCCATGGTGCAGCTCATGAGTTGCATTTACATGCAGCATATGGGCTGCACCATGCCCTGGAAGATCAGAGCATCCAGATCTCACAGCTATTTCTGAGGAGGCCCCCAAGCCATCTAGATGACAGTTTAAAGCATGGGGGCCTTTGGTCCTCTGGATGTTTTGGACTTCAACTCCCAGAATTCCTGACTGTCGGCCAATTTTGCTGGGGCTTCTGGTAGTTCAAGTCCAACATTCCTGGAGGACCAAAGGTTGGGAACCACTGCTCTAGATGGTGTAGAAGACATTTTCAATGTGTTTTGTCTTCCTCTGGTCCAATTTAGGCCCAAGAGAGGCCTGTTTTGAAACAGAAAGCATCATGTCCTGTTATTAAAAAAAGGTCTCACTTGGCTTAGAAAGGACCCAAAACAAAATGAAATGCCCCATACTCCCTAGACAGTTTTGGGATCATATGGGTGCCAGAACCTTTTTTTTATTTTTATTTTGGGAGGATCAGATGTAGTATGAAGTGGTGCAACTCTCTACAGTTCCCCAAGGGGATAGTGCATCCCCCTAGCTTTCCATAGTTTCCCACCTCTTTCCTAGGGAGAGGAAAATGTGGCACGCCATTATTTCTTCCCCGCAACTGAGTTGAGATTGGCTTCCTTCTCTATGATCTGAGTTGCCTCCCCCTTCAATCCCTTTCTTACTGGGAAGCAATTGCAGCAATGGTCTCTTCTGAGGCTTAGTAGATTATGTGCAGGGGAACTATATGGAACTACAAGTGCTATTAATGGGAATTGTAGTCCAATACCTGTGGTGGGCACCCTAGTGAAGAAGGCTGTTCTAAGTGGTACTGATGGTGATGGTAGGACTAGGAACATGTTTGTTTTGTGCTTGGTCTTGTACTTCAGCAAGACCCTTGACCAGCCACATGAAAATATCCAGGTGCTGGTGGGAAAATTACCTAATAATTTCTTTCATTTTAATCTGTCAGGGATTTGCAGGAAATATTATTTCTACTCGCTTTTCAAATAATAGCTTTTGATGCATAATCATATATTATGAAAATTTTGATGGCCAATATTACATTTATCCCAACGATATAATCAGTATTTGGCATCTCAGCTGATTTAGTCAATTAGATTTTTAACCTCCTGTCTTCGGTTGCGTCTATAGGTCTTTTAAATGCAGCAGTTTTAATGAAAGCTCATCTACCTGTTCATTTAGACATTCAATTTATCCTTCCTAGTTCTTTTGTGTACATGAATATAAGAATTTCTCCCCCCTCCCACATCTGACCCCATTATTTTGTTCTCATGGAAATGAGGGCCAAAGAGATGACTGAAATGACAGGTTTTAGGGCAGGTAGAATTTCCAAGTAAACCAAATGTTTTGATTTTTCAAAAGAGATGTGACATCCATATTGAGGACTCTGATTCTAAAAGTGTCTCCACCCAAGCTTGTATTTCAGACGGCAATTACCTGCAGGCGCAAATGATGGTCTTTAGGCCTCCTTACTTTGGCTAGGAGCAGCAATCAGGCGGTTGGGTAAATGTCTCTTTTTGTCCCTCTGGTTAATTGCGGGATCACAAAATAGATGCTGTTGTAAATTCACATCTATAATATGGGGCTGACATTCAGGGCCCAAGCAAGCACCGCATGACATGCTGCCCTTTCTCCTTCTCTTTATTTGCTGTGTACTAAAGTGGTGATTCAGCCCACCTCTATTTATTCAGGTTTTTAATCCTTCAGAAAACTCCTAGAGTCACCACTGCCTCCAGCTACTCAGGATATAGTGTCTGAGGGCTCAGACAGACTGACCCAAAGCTTTGGGATTTGGCAGGACTTGTATTTGTACTTATTGGGATTTTTAAAAACTATCCATACAACACACCTCCAATTTCTGGCCTGTATCTTGTGCATTTCCAGGACTATGTTTAACTTTTTGAAGGCAAAGTGGACTGTCTGTCTGTCTGTCTTTTGCTGTCCCACAAATGTTTTTATTGCTAGTTGCCATTGTTGGCTTCGACTTATGGCAACTCTATGAATGAGAGAATCCCAGTCATCAACAGCCCCATTCAAGTCCTGCATTTCCCCCCACAATGATCTCTCTCTCTCTCTCTCTCTATCATCTATCTATCTCTAGAACTTGTAGTGTAGTGATCAGTTGTGTTATTCAACACAATTCATCCATAATTTCACATGTGGAGATTGCTGCACAATCTTGATGTAGAATCTCAGCCTGTGAGGTTTAGCCCAGACCAATGCCAGCTTTAGTGACCATCCTGATATCCCCATAACACTAAGTTAGACTATCACAATGTACTTTATGTGACTGAGGTCCTTTAATTGGAGACACTGAGGGGATGGCAAACACTTGTGTCCCATTTTCTCTTGAAGAATGAGATACTTTCATGACATGACAGCCATATTTAAATATTTGAAGGGATGTCCTGTTGAGGATGGAACAAGCTTGGTTTCTGCTGCTCCAGAGATTAGGACATGGGGCAATGGATTCAAGCTACAGGAAAAGAGATTCTATCTAAACATTAAGAAGAACTTACACTGCCCCAGAGAGTGATGGAGTCTCCTTCTTCAGATAATTTTAAACAGGGGCTGGATGGTTATCTGTCAAGAGTGTTTTGATTGTGTATTCCTGTATGGCAGGGGGTTGGACTGAATGGTCCTTGTAGGCTCTTCCACCTCTATGATTCTATGACATTACACCAGTTTCCCAGCACCTACTCTGACCTCCTACTGACTTCATGGCTCAATTTAAGATGCAAGTAATGATTTCCTAAGGATCCAGACTCATCCGACCCAAAAGTATATATTGTACTATGAGCTCTGAAATAATCTGGGATCATGATCTTCAGCATAGCATCCTTATACCCAATCAAGTCCAAAGGGAAACCTGGAAAGCATTCCCAATGATCTATCACTCTCTGTTTCGAAAACCTTCTAGAGACTCATCAGTGTGTGAGTTTTTGGAAGCTGTACCATAAAAACAAAACAGTAAAGAGCTCAAACTGAGCATCACAAGCTCCATGGTTTGTATCTCAAAAAGAGGAGCATTGGGGGGGGGGGGGGGACAGAAAACATAGCTATTCTCCCCACTGTACTGTAAAACTCGAGAACTCAGAAAACTTACTTATTTGGAATACAGTTCCCAGAATCTCTCCATCCTGCTGTCTTGATGTCTTTGGTCTTGCTCCTTGACTTCCCACAACTTTGAAGCTTTTGGCTTCAAGCCTGATTGATTTGTATTTCTCTAGGATTCAGTGCAGGAGGAGAGCAGTGTGGGAAGAAGGAAAACAAGACTCTGAGGTTCTTTAGCACCATAAAATATTGATAGGAGGAAAGAAGACTAAGATGAGCATCTAAGTGCTACTCCATTGTTTGGGGGTGAGCCAAGATCTTCTACTTCTCTCTGTAACCTTCAGCCTCCTTTGCCACTTGTTAGGTTTGCTTCATGGAAAATATACAACCATGCCTATATTTGTTTAGACTCTAGTATATGTTGTACTCTTGCCTGGATTGTTTGGATTTTCAGATTTCTTTCCAGCAGTAGCTATTGATCATATTTTTAATATTCAAAGCTTTTGATAAATCCCTGTAACTGACATTTCATACAGAAAGGACTGAAAAAATTAATTCACTCATATTTGGAAGAGCACTACAATGGGACCAGAATAAATGGACCTTGCCACCATTTGTGTAAATTCTTTTCAAAAATCATCGGAAAGAGGATTTTCATCTTATCCCTGGTGAAAGATGGCAGCCTGAAGATGTTCTTTGGTAATGTTACCAAAAGGGAGGAAGGAGGCTGTATCAGACAGGAGAAGCCAGATTAACCTTGACTGGAATTCCAGAACAGGAAGATATTGCTCAAAATCCTATATTAAGGTTAAATATTGATGTAATTACACAACCCTTGTGTTGAGTGGCAATATGGCACACCTGGTTGTATGGCCAGATGCACAATGGGTTGTGCAACAGAATGTGCAACTGAAATTCCCATCCACAACAGCACTAAATGCGCAACTCTATTTCTGTGATCTTGAATTGAATGTGAATGCTGTACATGAGATAAAAATGTCCGACTGCCTTTGTAAGGGAACTTAGGTATATTGAGACACCAATTGGATCCTGAGCCTTAGATGGAATCCTATAGGTAATAGAAAATAGTGTAAACCTCTGTTATGGGTGCATATGTGCTTTTAAGGTTGTTGTACAAGAAGGTATTTGGTACTTCCTTATGGAAGAAGAACACCTTCCATGTGTGATCAAGCTGTCCCCATGGCCAGCTAGTGACAGAAGCAGTAGGAGACGGCAGCATCTGATTGCATGCAGCTGGATCTTCAATTCTTCCTGGATAGGTTAGTTGCATGTACAGTGGGGCCTCCGCATACGCGAACTTTTTTTAAGCGGCTTTGAGTGTACGCACTCAAGCCGCTGGGCGCGTGCGGGGCGTAACGGCGGCGTGCGCGGTGCGGAAGGGGCAGCGCGTCCCATTCAGTTGAATGGGCGCATGTGCCTGTTGCGCCGCGCACGTGCCCGTTGCACCCCGCTCGCACCCGTTGCACCCCGCGCACCTCTGCGCCGCCATGCACGAGCCCCATTGTTTACAATGGGGCTCGAGCATAGGCAGAAATCGCCATACGCGGCGGGATCCGGAACGGATCCCCCGCATATGGCGAGGTTCCACTGTACATGAGTGGGGTGGAGTCATGAGTAAGAAGGGATGTATTGAAATACTTTATCCTATGCCAATCCTATAAGATTGTACCCTATGCTTCTGGTCTGTGACTATATCTGGTGGAAATGCATATAGTCCCTTCCTCAGTTTAGGAGTCTCTCCCCACTGTTCTCACTTTTAGTAGCACTGTCTTTGGTCTACAGGGCTCCTAATGCAAGATTTACCACTCTGGACTCCCATCCCATAGAAACAATTTATGACTAATGCAATACAGCAGATTTTTCCACCCTGATATCATCCAGATCTATTGGACTGCATCACAAGTAAAAGCTGGAAAGTTGCTGCTGAGGTGCCTTCCTTGTGGAACATCATCCTTTTGGAGGCCTGATTGGTACCAATGGCATTTTCATCCCACTGCCAAGTTAACACAGACCTTTTGATTAAAGCCCTTAAGGCCCAATGATTTTATCCAAATCTGTACACCTACAAATTTTAAAGAGTTTAAAAATGGTTAAATTGTTTCATCTACTTTTGGAATATTTATACTATTGTTCACTGCTTTAAAGGTCAAATTGTTCTAAATTGCTGAATCTGATTGTATTGCAAGCCACGCAGAGAACTCGGTGCAAGAACATTATATATTGTAGTGCCTCTTTAGTGCCTCTACTTTAGACTGAGAGCCAGCATGGTGCAGTGCTTTGAACATAGGCCTACAACTATGGAGACCAGCATTCAAATTCATATTGAGCCATGGAAACCTCCTGGACCTAAAAGGACCCAAGGGAGTTTAAAAACATAACAATTTCCCCCCCCACACCACCCAGAATCATTGAGGGGATTTTGAGGAATTATGTTTTTTGCATGGCAAGGGTGCAGCCCTTCCCCATGGTTCTGGGTATGTGTGTGATGCATCCTTGTAGCCTCCAACAGTTGCCTACTCTTGCATTACACTCATAGAGTTAAGTGCCAAATGCACAACAGAGAATAGGTACATTGTGCAACCAAATGGGCCTGGCACATCAACGGTCAATGTAAAATCTGTATTGAGGCACACTAATGGGCAATGTCCTGCCACATGCAAATTGCCACACATGGGTCACTCCACATTTGAACTGAATGCAGTCATTCCCCATTGGACAAAAATTTCCAACCACTTCTGTACGGTTACTTATGTCTCGATATGTCAATGACAGGATGTCAGTTATTGTTTTCTGTCACTTTGGCTGGTTTTTTAAAAACTTTCTGCTGATGTAAGACAGATGGAGAAGAGAACGTTTAGGCCTGGAGATGTCAGCACTGCCCATAGGTTTGACTCCTCCTGCAAATTGTGAATCTATTGAATTTGGGGCTCATCCTTACTAGAGTTTCCACATCTCTTCCAAGCTGCCAATGGGGATGTAAAAGCAGCAAGTAAGGAGTGAAGAGAAAAGGGCATTTTCTACTTTAACAAAATACAAGGAGATGGAGAAGCCCAGGACTTGTAGAGGTTACTTTTTAAAATGGTTGCTGGTATTGCTCTCTTTTAAACTGAGGCATCAGGTGTGGTTCCACAAGCAGAACTAGGTATGTGTGCATGTGAAAGTGAAAAATTTAAGATCTGGAAATACAGAAATACAGAAACAAATCTTTTTCTGTTTTCTAGCCAGGAATGATAAACACTTCTTTTTTTGCTGCGCTGGGATCTTCAAGGGAATGCAACGCAGAGAGCTAGTCTGAAAGCATTTAAATACTTTGGCTTATAAAAAGAAAGTTTTTCACACAATGCACGTTCAGACCCAAGAAGGACATTAAAGTGATGTTCCCCCCCTGTTTTTTGTCCTCCTTTTTCCCCTTTCTTTTTTGCTTGAAGAGGAAAAGGGAGGTAGGGGAGCTCTCATCAAAAATAGAAACTAATAATGTGGTATTGAACCGTTCCTTTGACAGCTAATCCTTCAAACATGATTCTGCTTGGAGAAGAGATTTTGTTAAAAACGGGGAGGGAGAGGAGGCAAGAAAAAGGAATTGCAGGGGGTCCTTATTTTCCATCTCATTGGAGATGAGAGAAAATTTGTTCGGCTTTTAATTTTTTTAAAGAAAAATACATAATATTTCAACCTTGCTGGCCAACTTGTTTTTCTTCTTCTTCCTTCTCTTCTTCTTCCTGATCCTCCTTGTCTTTTGTAAAAGCATGTTGGGAGAAATGGCCAGTTTTTCCAGATGCCTTAAGGAAAGTTGCAAGAAACATGAGGAGTGGAGCCATGAGGTTAATCTTTGGAAAGACATATGATGCTCTGTTCATTACAATGAATCAGGTGCATGCATGTTAAAAAAGAAGAAGCAGGAATGGCATCCTAACATTACTGAAATAGGTGCCTCCTTACTCCTAATCTAAAGAGCCTGCAGGATGGGAAACTGCCAAGAAATACTAGGTGCTTTAGAGGATATTTCAAAGGAAGGAACTGGCAAAACCAGCTCTGAGTATTCCTCGCATACTCCTATGAAATTCATAGGGTCACCATAAGTCGACAGGCGACTTGGAAACACACACATACCAAAGAGCAGGGAAATATGCATATTAAGGCCAGAGACAAAAACGGCCATCACGGTTTAGTAGTTTGAGTGCTGGTCTAGAACTCTAGGAGATCAAGACTGAATTTTTCATTCAATCATGATCCCTGACTGCCCTCAGACAAGTCACACTCTCTCAGCCCTAAACAAGGAATATAAGGAGGCAATAGCTACTCCCTTCATCCACTCAGTCAGTTACCCCTTGGATCCTTTAAATGTGCCAAGAAGGACAATAATGGATCTATGGAGGATCTAGCAGAGGGGCGATGGCCCATCTTTCTCCAAGGATCCTGTCCACATCCTCAGACTACCAACTGAAAAGAATCCATTGTTGTTGGACAAGCATGGGCCAAGCCTACATCTTCTGGGATGGTATCAATAATGGCATCCGCATCAAAATCAATCTTAGTGATTTTAATTGCAAAATGTTACATAGATTCTTCTCAGAGGGCTGCTGAGTAGTCTGCACTATCTTCTCAGGAGTCAAAATGCAACAGATCTCTGTTGTACCCTCTCTGACAAGGCATAGGCCTGCAAGATAGGCTCTTGCCCATGTTCAGTAAGTCTATGGTTGAGTCTTCCACCAATGTCATTCTAGTCTCCCTCACTATATGAACCAAAAGGAGGTAGCCTTTTATTGAATCTTCCCATTTCATGTATCATGTAATACAGTTTGCACTATGTCTTCCTTACATCATTGTGCTTTTTCAATCCCTGCTCCCCAATCCACATTGCTGGTTGTGAGAGGAGTCAGGCAGGGATGGGGGATTTACATCATGGTGATGACATCACATTAGTAACTATGTCTTGATGTGCAGATTATATTTTCCTGAAATGTCCTCATATGAAGCACCATCCTGTGGTTCCTTCCTCAAGTGGGAATCCAGGCTAGTGAAATGTTGCGCATATAAAGCATGGTTAGAAACATAGGAAGTTGTTCCATGCCATGTCAGGTGACTTGTTTATCTTGCCGTGGGGTTGGCAACTATGATGGATCCAGGGGCTAGTTTCATACCCCTGAGACATGTTGGGGCTACATAGGCTGCCAAAAGTCTCTCACTATCATCATCATCATCATCATCTGGAAAGAAGAACATGTGTTTTTTTTAATGTTAAAGAATATGGATGGGAATGCAATCTTTTTGGGCAAGAGACCATGGAGAAAAGTAGCTCTTCTCAACATCACAGACAGAGAAAGGACTTTTCCATAACCTGTTACCTGGATTGTTTACTGGGAGGAACCAAGGCATGAACTTCCCTAACTGAGCATCCTTAATTGTGTATATATATGCATGTATGTGCAAATGTTTGCATGAATGATGCAAAAAATACAACCCAAACATGTATTTCAGAGTTTTGAAAGCCTTCTCCTTTGGACTACAAGCCCTTGCACCCAACAGCTGCAGTTCAAAATGGTAACATTTCCAAGTTCTGACATGTTTCTCCACTGAGCAACAGCCATCTCCCAGCATGACCTGGGAGGAGGTTTGGGGAGAGATTGATTGAAGCATATTTCTATGCTCTGTCTGGATTAGATCAAGAGATTTGCTTTTGAACCAGAAGCAACAAGCCAGCTTAATATTCACCAAGACCTCTCCACGCCATTTTACAAAGGCATGACACTCTCACTCACCCAAGTAGTAGCAGCTGGTTTCTTCCACAACAGTAAACCACTCCAGTTTTCTAATATAATTTCTAAAGTAGCTATCCAAGGTGTTGAAGTTGTTTTGAAGCACTTTGGTTGCAGCTATAATGCAGAACTGTAATGTAGAATTATGCAAACTGCAGAATTAATGCAGTTTAACACTGCTTTAATTTCCATGGGATTTTGGAATGTGTAGTTTTGTGAGATATTTAGTCATCTCTGTCAGTGTTTTGGTGCCACAACAAACTACAGATTCCAGGATTCAACAGCATTGAGCCATGGCAGTTAAAGTGGTGTCAAACTGCATTAATTCTTCAGTGCAGGTGCAGCTTTTGATAGCATCATGAAAGTTCAAATAAAAAGGTTGCGACTACTGTAGTATTTCACCCACATCAAGGTGCAACCTTCTCCATCCTGACTGGTATAAAAAAATACAATATCAACAATGAAAATAATGAAAATTTGCTACGCTTTCATGACACCTCAGCCCTCTAGGGCTGGCTCTGTAGGTTGCATCTTTTATAATGAAGTGAAATGTTTGCATGAGTGATGTACTTTGGGACTTTTCTCAGAAAAAATAATGTATAGAAAAATAACATGTACTTTTATGCAAATTAATTTTGACACCCCTTCCCCCAAGATTAAGTTATTGTCAAAAACTGTGCAGAAATGCTTTGATTGTGTCTTCCTGCATGGAAAGAGGTTGGACTGGACGTGCCTTGTGGTATCTTCTATGAATCTACGCTTCTCTGATTCAAGCAGAGGGGAGAAAGTAGTTGAAATTATTTGTTCTTGCACCCACAAATGAAATAAGGTAAAACTGACTTCCTTAGTTGGCATGTGGGTACATGCACATGCTCAGAGGTTAGGTGAATTAATTTTTAAAAATGTAACCTGTAGAATTTTTTTACCATAACAAATGGATCCTTTCAGACAAAAGCAAGCAAAATACTCCCGTTTGGCTCATTGGCTTGATAGGTCTGGGGGGCAATTTTGATCACTGCTTTTAGACGCCTTCCTGCTGTTTTTGTTTCCTGCAAGAGTCTGGCTCCTGTAGCAGCTCCCTTTATCAACACAGACCTGAAACTTTTGCCTATGATCCTCCTCCAGCCCATCCCTCAAGCAGCTGGCAGCCCCAGCTGCCCACTCCATCTTCTTGAGCCTGCCACCCTTCTTTTTAATGACCCTCTTCCATGCAGCAAATGAGGCAGGGCTGCCGATCCCTCCCTCTTGCCTGCAAACAAATTAGCACTCCATTAGCTTAATGAGGACTCTCCCAGCCTCCCTCGCCAGGATGCCTGACACTCTATATGCAGTTGGAGGGGTGGACCGGGCCATGGCAGAGGCCAGCTTATTGATATGGCAGAGGATCAGTGGCCAAGGCACTGCAGCTTGTCTGTCTGGATAAATTTGTACATTGATAGTTTGCACGGTGAAACTCATTTTATTTGGGGAAGAGTGTAGCTCAGATGTAGGAATGTAATTCTTGACTACGATTCTACTTGAAGGAAGTGATGAGCAATTTTAACCATTTTCTTCCCGCTGTGAGAAAGTTTTGGAAGATCGCACATTTTTGGGGGGTGGGGGGGGAAAGCTCTTTGCACAGGGTTATTTGGCACAGAAGAAAAAAACATTCTTCACAGGTAATATTTTTTTTCTCCACAGAAAATAATACATCTATACTTAATAGCTATGCTATTAAGAGTCGAAATGATAGCCCTGCTTAAGTATTTGAAGGAGTGTCACATTGAGTATGGAGCAAGCTTGTTTTCTGCTGCTCCAGAGAATAGGACACACAACAATGGATGCAAGCTACAGTAAAAGAGATTCCAGCTCAACATTAGGAGGAACTTCCTGACAGTAAAGGCTGTTGAACAGTGGAACACACTCCCTCGGAGTGTGGTGGAGTCTCCTTCTCTGGAGGTCTTTAAACAGAGGCTGGATGGCCATCTGTCAATAGGGATGCTTTGAGAGTTCCTGCATGGCAGAAAGGGGTTGGACTGGATGGCTCTTGTGGTCTCTTCCGATTCTATGATTCTATACAGAAATATTGCCTGGAATTCTGCATCAACTACTTAGTTATTTAACTTTACTTTAAAGTAACTTCTCCTTCCCCAAATTGGATGGAAACACCATTAAATTGTGCTCCAGTCACTAGCAGAATGGACTTTCGTACCTCCAGTAGTTTAAGGCCAGTAAATAGGTGGGGGGGGGGGGACAATTATGATAATGACAATAATGTCACAATCATGAAGAAAAAATAGTTACAGATAAGTAAATTTAGGTAACCGTTTCATATTCACAGTCATTACTTAGTCACAAGTGACACTACCGCCACAAACATAACTCCACCTTGCAAACTAATCTTTTGGGCATGAGCTGATGGAGAGAAGGAGATTTATTCTGCCACTGAGTGCAGCACAGTTGAATGATGTTTTCATTAGATTTGGGGCAGTAGGGTCAGGTCAGGAGAAGTTACCAAGTTAAATATACCTAAGTAGCTAACTCTGGCTATTATTCTCTATGCAGAAAATAACGTTTCCTACACTGAAAATGCTATATTCAGGCATATCAATCACATGCAAATTTCAGGCATAATAAATCCCCAGTTGCAATATTTTCTGCATAGAAATAGCATATTTTTTGTGCAGGAAATACATCTGTTTGGAAATACTATTTTCTGCATAGAAAAGGCTCTTTTCTACATTCAACAATCATGTGAAAATTTTGTGCAGAATAAGTCCCAAACTGTGAAAGTTCTCATAACTTCAGAATACATTTTGTCAGTGTTTCCCAACACTTAAAACAAACAAACAAACAAACAAACAAGTAAATATGACCCCCCCCCCCCCGGCTGCGATGGTTAGCATAGGGTGCTATGGGAACCATGTAGCCCTCCAGATATTGGAGTGCAAATCCCAGCATGGCAAATGTCAGTGAATTCTGGGAGTTGCCAGCATAGACAATGGTATAGAATGCTGGGACCTGCAGCCTTACAGCATTGCTTCCCACCCCTTTTATGGACTTGAATGCTAAAAGCACCTGCGTAACATAACTGAGCATTTTTCAGCCTCACATTATGGCCTCATATATATATATATATATCCTGATTCCATTGCCTTTCCTCATATCACCTCCTACACTTATTTATCTATCTATGCATCCTCTCCAGGGAGGTTTATGTACAATAGCAGGTGGGTTTATTGGCCCATTACTTTTGAACATTGCCCTTGCAAGGCTGAACTGTCTATTTGTTTTTGTGGTGTGCAACCAAGTCAGTTTTGGCTTATGGTGACTCTAAGGCGACCTTATCTTTCTTGGCCAGTTTCTTCAGAGTTTTTCATACTTACTTACTAAGGGTCATGGCTGGACAAGCCAATGAACCCCAGATCTATCTGTTTTAAAGCCCCTCTTTTGATTCGTGATGGCTACACCACTTGAAATTTAGCTTTCATCTTCCCTGCACACGTTTCATGAGTGGATTCTGTAAATTAAGTGGCAGATAAGAGTCAAGCAGCATGAGCTTCCTTGAAGACTTTGTTTGTTGATGTAGTTAAATTTATAATTTCATGGCTTAATTACAATGAGTTTAGTTTATACAGATGGCAGGGCAGGGGAGCAGGGTCTCTGTGTGCATTTCCTCCCTCTCTGCCCCGCCTCATATATGTGTGTATTATGTCTTTGAGTATGAGTGGAAAGAGCAAGGAATTCCCCACAAGCCAATAAATGCTCAGATGTGCAGTTGCCAATATCTCTAGCAAGAGCATCTGTGCACTGCAAATCCTTGACTGCATTTCTGCACCCTGAATGATGAAATGATTTCTCTGGAGATGATGAGGGATTAGAAGTGCTAATCCAGGGCTAGCAGACGGGGTGATTACAGATGAGAGAAACCTGCAGACTGCCTAAGGAGGAGGACAGCCTATTAATTTCCTGGAGCGGGATCTGATTCTATACTTTGAATGGATTCTTTCTCCTCAAAGAACCTGTTTTTCCTCCTCAGAGAGCATGCAGCATGGCTAGAACCCCCACTATGGCATTTCTTTCAGGGGCCAGCTTCTGAAACAGTCCTGGCTTAGTTGCATCTGTTCATTTCCATGGTCTAGCTCACTGCTATTCAAAGTGGTGCTCCCTGGACTGGTCCCGATCCACAAGAACCAAAGCAACAAAAGGCCATAAAGGGCTAAATGGAACCTCCAAGTTCAGAGGCAGTATACCTTTGCATGTCAGTCTCTGGCTGGCCACTGGTAGAGACAGAATGCTGGACCAGCTGGACCCTTGATCTGGTCCAGCAAAGGCTCTGCTTAAATAGGAACGTTGGGTACTTACCGTGACACGTTCATTTCCTGCAGAGAAGGGTCCTGGCATCCTGTAATCTGGGTTTAGCTGCTCCTATTTGCTCCTGTAGGCAGGGACTATAAACAAAAGACCGGCCCCTATATAGGGAGGAGCTAGCCCCCCTGAGCGTCAGTCAATAACAAGCCAAGCGACTAGTAAGGTAATCAAGGAACTGAACTTTAGTAACATCAGCTAAGGGTTAACTAGAACACCTTAGAAAAAACTAGTCCAAGAACAAACAAGAACTCAGAAAACCAATCCAGCAACAAGAAGAAGAACAAAGCAGGTCCACCAAGAGGCAGGCAGGGTCGGAGGCCGCAGGCAGCACCCGGGTGGGCAGGATGCCAGGACCCTTCTCTGCAGGAAATGAATGTGTCACGGTAAGTACCCAACGTTCCTTTTCCCAGCAGAGAGGGTCCTGTCCTCCTGTAATCTGGGATTTACAAAAGCCCTCTCGAACTGGGAGGGAGGTGCTGCTAGGAGACTGTGGGCCCCGACACAATCTGTTGGAGGACCCTCTTTCCAAATGATGCCACAGCGGACTGAGACACGTCCAGTTTGTAATGTCTTATGAAGGTCGAAGGCGACTTCCATGTGGCCGCCCTGCAATGTCTGACAGGGAGGCGCTAGTGGCCAGGGCCGCAGAGGTAGATGCACTCCTGGTTGAGTGTGCCATCACCCCCTCGGGTGGAGAGAGATCAAGAGTTCGGTAGCTCTCTTGAATAAAAGACCTGAATCACCTACTCAGAGTCGAGACTGGTATCCTGTACCCCAAAGAACCCAGGCGAAAGGAAAAGAACATCTCAGATGACCTTAAGGTTGAAGTCCTCTTGATGTAGATTTTGAGGGCTCTGCGCACAGCCAATGTGTGCCAGGTCCTTTCCAAGTCCTTCTTAGGACTGGGGCAGAATGAAGGCAGGAGAATGTCCTGTGACACCTGAAAGGCTGAGTTGACCCTAGGCACGAAGGTAGGGTCTGGACGAAGGCACACTGAGACCGGCCTAAAATATACAAGTCATACGTACCGACAGGGCCCCAGCTCTGACACCCGTCTGGCGGAGGGAATGGCCGTGAGGAAGATGACCTTGAAGGAGAGGTGTTTGAGGAAGGCCTCCCAAAGGGACTTGCTCGGCCCAACCGTCAGCGCCTTTAAGACCGTGTTCACACCCCAAGCTGGAAAAGGATGTCTGGTGGGCTGGCCCTGTTGGAAACGCCCCTCAATAGCCTCTTAAAGGGAGGATGGCCGCCATTCTAGCTGCTCTCGTATGGAGCAGAACCGACGTGATGGCAGACACCTGCCTTATAACCATGTTGGGTCAAGTCCCTTCTTAATGTAATCTTGGATGGACTATAGCAGGTCAGCCACTGAAAACCTGAAGCAGTTGATGAGAACTTGTCTAAGCGGTGGATTATGAGATCAATCAGAATAGAACCTGATCTAATCTGGACCTATGGCAGCTTCCAGCCTATCTCTGATCACCTTGTCAACTGGTTATAGCAATGAAGGTGATATTAAGGTGATTTCACTTGTAGCAATTAAGACTTAGCACTCTGAAAGAGGAATGTTAATGTCTGACCTCCAATTAAACTTTAAAACAATGTGCAGTTCTTTACTGGAACATCTGTGAACCTGTGTAAAATAAGACTAATCCCATGGTTAGGCAAAGAAGACACTGGATTAACCTTTATCTCGCAGACATTGGTGAGTCCATGCAGAAGCATAGATGCACTCTGTGTTAACAGGGCATGTGGTCAGAATTAAGTCTGATTTCTTTTGAGGATGAACTAGTCTAGAGGCTTCAAAAATCACCCCAATTCCATGTAGCAGACTATCATCAACCTGTATGAAGGCTGAGGGGTCTCGCGGCTAAATGAACTGCTGATTAAGGAGTCACGAAATGGGAACAGGGGGCTTGGCAAGGACAGCCCTCCGGTATCTAATTTCGAGGAGAGAATCTTCTCCACAAAAAAACATCTGTCAAAGGAACACAAACCTAAATTTAAAATAGTATAGTGGGCCCTTGATATGTACTGGAGTTGGATTCAGGACTTTGCATGGATACCAGATCCATGGAAGTTGAAGTCACAGAAAATATAATGGCATAGTAAAACGGAGTCTCCTGTATAAAATAGTAAAATCACAGTTTGTTTGTTTTTTGGAATATATATATATACAGTCCATTTTCCCAGCCTCAGAAGGCAGTGGACAATGGTGTTGTCTGGGCCAGACCTTGGCATGAAACCCAGTCAGGGATAAGACACTCACCCACACAAGCAGCTAACCTTATAACCATAAAACCATAGAATCATGGAGTTGGATGAGACCAACCCCCTGCCATGCAGGAAATCACAATCAAAGCATGCCCAACAATATGCAAAGGAATTTTGTAGCTTCCTGAGACCACTAAAAGAAAGAGATTGGCAGCATGAACCTTCATGGCCTTGAGCCCAATTCATCATATGCAAGATAGACCTTGTTACAATAGGCCTATCCAAGTCAGGAAGCAGTTGAATGGCAAGCCCATCTGCAGGCATTCTTATTTAAAATGTAACTATCTAGACAAGGTAAGAGGCAATTGTGGTCTTTGTGGCAGACTCCTCAGGGCTCTGTAGGATGTCTGAATAGGATTTGCAGCAACCTTTTAGCAGAAAAAACTGACTATATTGTTTTAAAACACTCATGGAGGAAGGGGGATCTCCTCCCCCCCCCCCCATGGAGAGGAGTCTGTTTGTCTGTTTGTTTTTGATAAGAGCTTTTCTTAACTCCCTGTATTAGTGAGAAGCATCTCATGGAAGAAACTGTATTTTTTTAGTTTCTTCCCTTTAACAGACATCTCTCCAAGAAAGAAGGGAAGGCGAGGGAAGCCACCTCTCCTGAGGCTAGCTGACTGAGGTTCCCTGTGTTTTATAACAGGAACATAACCCTTATGACAATGAAGTGGAGCTTGGTTGGTCACCTTAATCCAATATATCTATCACCTCATATGAGATGTTTTACCAAAGATCCTCAATGCATGTAAGCATTAGAGGTCTGCTGAGTGACCAGAGGCCTTCTCCTTGCTTGAGTCACCCTGTCTATTAGTATTTAAATGAATCTGAATTGTTAAAGCTTATGCTCTTAATGAGAGACACATCCTGCTAGGAGCATAGGCAGGAACAAGACTGAGGCTCAGGGGGGCTAGCTCCTCCCTATATAGGGGCCGGTCTTTTGTTTATAGTCCCTGCCTACAGGAGCAAATAGGAGGAGCTAAACCCAGATTACAGGAGGACAGGACCCTCTTCTGGGAAATCTGGTGTTCTCTCCACTTATAAGCAATATAGTGAATAGAATATTTCACCTTTAAATGTTATGTTATTTTATTTTTGAGTCTCTAGACCTCTTCACTACAAATTTCAATATGCATTGACTACTGGTACTTGCTCATTCACTTTCCCCGCTTTTGCATGGGATCCTCTCTAGCATTCCAGAGACCCTTTCATACTACATAGTTATGGAGTTATAGTTCCACTGCCATGACTTTATCTTAAGGAATCCTTCATCCTAAAGAAGAGGATGGAAAATTCTGACTAGTTCTTTGTTTTCATCCTGTTGTTTGTTTCATTGCATTGCATTTATATGCTGCCCCTTTTCCAGAATGGAACTCAAGGTGGTTCACCAAATAAATAAATAAATATCTAATTTAAAAACCATAACTATAAACAGTTCAAAATCATTCAAAAGCATACAATAATTTAAAAAATAAACAAAGTTCTCCTTCCACCCTCATATGAAGCAATTCTTCACCGAAAATCCTACTTGAATAAAAAGATCTTTGTAAAGTCAAAGGCTTTCATGGCTGGCATCCACAGTTTTTTGTGGGTGTTTTGGGCTATGTGGCCATGTTTTTTCCTGACATTTCTCCAGCATCTGTGGCTGGCATCTTCACAGAATGCATTCTCTGAAGATGCCAGCCGCAGATGCTGGAGAAACATCAGGAAGAAACTCTTCTAGAACATGGCCACATAGCCCGAAAACCCCACAAAAAACTAAAAAGATCTTTGCTGGTCAGTAAAAGGAAAACAGAGAGAGAACCAGCTTGTTCAACAGGATAGGATCAGCCCCTGGAAGGCCCTCTCCTATGTCCTCACCAAATGAGGCTATGATGGAGACAGGACTAAAAGTCCTCCCTTGTGAATCTCAAGACTGGCAGGTTCTTATAGGGAAATACAGCTTTTGTTCATACACACACACACACACACACACACACACACACACACACACACATTTAATCACTTTGATTTAATAAGTCTACTTTAGTCAGGACTAACAACAGAAAGCTGGGAAATCATCCATGAAGATGCCATATGGAAAAGTCTTAGGAAGTGCCAAGGGATAGTTATGGAGCCCCAGAAGGATGGATTGGGACCCCAGAAGCTGAGATTTTCCCACCTCAATATAACTCTGAACAACAATGTTATAGGCAAAAAAAAAGTAGCCCACACCATCAGCTGCCTTTTCTGCATATAAACCCTCCAAATTGGCTGTTCCGCACAAAAAAATGCTGAATTTTGTTGTATTCCCACAAGACTCTCTTCGCAATTTCTCATTTTGCAGGAGGTGGTGGTCAGAAATTGCTACCTTGTTATACCAGCGATGCCATTTTGAAATGTCACAGAAAGTGGAGTCCTTTCTTTTCATTTGATTGAGTTTGCTCTTGGGGTTATCGGCAAGATCTCCTTAGGTCTGGGGATGTTTATGAGCATCGCTTAGTAAGACGATCACCTGCATATCTTGCCTCTTCTTCGCTTACCAACAAGGCCGTTGGTACAAGCATTTCTCTTTCCCCTTAGCAACCAGGGGTGTTTTCCTCCCCCTCCTTTCTTTCCCTTTTCCATTTGTTTCTTCCCCCAGCAGAGTGACTCAAAAAACTGCAGCCAGAATCAAACAGTAAAGTGGCAGGAATGTTCTAAACAAATATTAATCAATTAATATTACATGCAGGGAAACGCAGAGGAGCATGGAAGGGGAGGCTAGCCAGAGGGTATGAAATCGTCGAACACACAGCTTGCCTTGTTGTTGCAAATCCCTCGGAGGCATGAGCAATACCCGATGGCGCACTTCATCAGGATCTCTTTTTTATTATTTATTTATTAGCGATGGAGAGAAATATGCTGGTCGGTGCATTTGTTTGATTTACTTGACTGCAAAATCGGTGAGAAGCTGTTGTGTTTTCCAGGTTACTTTCTTTCATTGATGAGGAAAAAGGGAAGGGGAATGGAAGAGCGCAGGAAGGACAAACTCAGTCTAGATATACTACATTGTTCATGCCAATGGGCACAGTCCTCTTGGGGACTTACACTGGCATAACTGGGGGTTATGTCAGTGTAGTCCTTTCTTGGGTATTGTGGAAGGAGATACCAAGTATCTCCTTGCATTTTACTTTTGACCTGGTACAACTTCACTGCCCTTGGCCTCAGGTTGGTTTCAGTGATATGCCCAAGTACAATTTGGCTGCTGTTGCACAACCAGGGAAGAGAGAGTAGCCTTTGGCCTTCCCAGCAATGGAGGGAGGCAAACACTTCTTCTTCCTTTTTCTTCCATGGCTGTTTAATAGCTAGCAGACAGAACCCAGATATACCTCTTAGGCCACTGAATAACTGTTGGGGAGGATGAACCTGCATTAGGGGCCAACTGGCTGCTGTTTCACTGCTGGGGGAGATAGGTCAAACTCCCCTCTCCTCACTAGTCTGGAGCTCTATATTCCACCAGCAGTCAAACACAACATTTCCCTACATCTGTTTTCCCCAAACTTGTTCCTCCAAGTGTTTGGTACTTCAGATCCCAGAGGACCCAGCTAACCTAGCCAACAACTAGGAATTCTGGAAATGGAAGTCCAAAACATCTAGCAGCCCAAGGTTTGGGAAACATTAACCTACATCAAAATACTATCAGTTGCTCAGGTTGCCCCACCCAAAAGCAGATAGAGGTAGAGTCTAGGGCCTTGGTAGTGTCACATGTAAGAAGCTACATATGTCAGCTCATGGCCTCCAATGGGAAAGGCACACTGTACTTTTCCACACTGGGCTCAGTACAGTGCTGATTAAACATTTCACAATCAGGGATGATGGGAGATGTCATCTGAAAAACCTGAAGAGTGCATATTGGGAAAGACAGGTGTGGAACATCTCTGTGTGGTGCTCTATCATACTGTCAGCTGTTCTCTTGGAAGTGACTATCTCTAGATGCAGCTGGATGTTGTCTTAATTTGCCAGGTCTGTATGGTAGTTGAATACTGGGCTCATCCTTTCTGCTCTATAGTGTGCTAAAAGTGCCCTCCCTCCGTAACTGTCATCCTTGGGCCTGTGAGGGGGAGAACAGGCTGGCCTGAAGAGACAGTAATGAAGCTCTTGCAGAAAAATTAATCCACGAAATTGCTCCTTAATTTTTTGAAAGAAGGGACCCAATTTTTTTTGAAGATGAGATAGACAAAATCTATCGTATTAACTCATTGTTGCCAGACAAAAAGGTTCTGCCAGGGACGTGGCATTTTTATTTTGTGGAGCAAAGGGTCAGGGCTCAATTCCTGCCTGCATTCACAGCACTCCGTTACTGTCAACAATCAGTAATGATAAATTTGAAGGATGTCCCGGGACGGTGTTAAAAAAACAGAAAGGCATACACTTCCCTGGACCTCGTTCCTTAGAAAGAAAACCACCCGTCCCGCTGGGAAACACCAGAGGTTTGACCTTCTGGGGATCATAGAGAGTCAAAACATAATCCCGAACCAGGCTAAGGCCTTGTTCTGAGGCAAGTGCCGGAGCAAAAGCAGGAAAGAAAAGGAAGTGGAGAAGTGTGCGCCTTATAGTAGATTTGAGGGACAAAATGAGGCAAGATGAAGAAGAAGTAGAGGAGAAGAAAATCAGATTCTTGACACCAGAAACCTCCCAGCAGGAGATAGATATACAAGAATTCAGTTCTGAAGAAGAAAGGATTAGAAGAGAGGAGAAGAGACGACGGGAGAATTCGAGACTTACTGAAAAGACGAAGATCTGCAGATTTTGAACAATTGCCTACTATTCCATTGCCTTTTTATATTATTAAAGTAAAAAAAGCACTGATTGAAATTATAATAAAATTTGCTCCTCTGTTATTGTTTGAAAGATACCGTCGTCACTGGCAAACCAATTAAAATTATATCGTACAACGTACAAGGTTTAAACACCCCCCAAAAGAGGAAAAATAAAATTGTCACTATTTGCAAAAACCTCCATTAGACGTGCTATGTCTCCAGAACCTAGAATTAGACAAAAGATAAAAAACCTTTAAGATTCCCAAAATCGGTCAAGGAATCATTCGGCATCGCAATTTAAAAAACGGGGGGTAGTAGCGTTATATGTAAACACAAAATATGAAGCAAAAGAAATTTCTAATGACCCAGAAGGCCACTTACCTTACGATGGAACATTAAATGTAGAGCTCAAAAATCTTGATAGTTGGTGGCTACTGATCCATTGAAAAAATAAAACACAAATTTTATAGTAACTTAAAGACGAAAATATTAGACTTGGAATGTGATTCCCTAATTATTTTAGGGACTGGAACGGGTTATTGACCAGAGATAGATAAATTTTCTGAAAAAAATAAGAACACACAACACGGAAAATTACCCAAAGAATTTTTGAGCTGATGCACATGGCGGTAATGGAGGATGCCTGGAGATGCAAGAATGGCTCAAGTAAAGTTTATTTTTTCCACATCACATAACTCTTGGTCACGCATCGATTTGATTTTAGTTCTTCGCATTTGATTCAACGGTAAATAAAGCTACCAATCCTCCCCGAATTGGTCTGATCACAATCCAGTTCAGAATAATTTTAACAAATAGGGCAACCGGGAATCTTATGGAAATTAAATTATATTTTATAAAAAGATGACGAATGATTTAAACAACTAAGGAAAAATGTTCATTAAACCCTAAAGATAACTTGATAAGGGGACAAATTTGCAAACGGTTTTGGGATGCGCATAAAGCGGTAATAAGGGGGTGGGTTATCAAGAAACATCCGACCTCAGAAAGAAAAGGGAACGAAAACGGATACTTTAAATAAGGGACTGGAAATAAAGGAAATTAAATTCAAAGCAAATACCAAATGATCTAAGATTAAGTCTGATATAAGATTTTACCATCTCAAATTCGAACCCTGCTGTGGAACAAATGGAAACGAAAATCAAATTTATAAACAAAAATTTTTTGAAATTTGCCAAATAAGCGGGTAAATTATTGGCTCATCAAATTAAAAAAGAGAAAGCAAAACTTACTATATCCATGTAAAAGAGATGGGAAAGTTATAGTTAATCAGATCAAATAAAGTGAATGCCTTTCAGACATATTATAAAGAACTTTTTAAGGAAACCAATAATTAAAGGGAACAAAATAGAGAATTTTAAAACTCACTGCAAACTGGTTAAAATATCGGAGAGCAAAAGATATATATTTCACTAGAGATTACTTGCTTAGAAGTCTCCCAAGCCATACAAAAACGTAAAAATGGAAAAACCCCAGTCCCTGACAGTTTCATTACGGGAATATTATAACACCTGCGAAGATAGATACGCGATATTTGGTAAAGGTAATGAAGAGGGGCTAAAAGGTAAAATCCCCTCACAGGACCCAATCACAACTATCTTAAATCCGAAAGAATGTAAAGACTTAACCTGCTCCAAAAAATTATAGGCCAATAGCGGTTCATTAAATTGCTGTTATAAATTATTGTCTTCAATTTAGCGGAGAGATTGAAACAATTTTGTAAAATTGGATCCATTACAGGATCAATCAGAGTTCCTTTCCCGGCAGAATGATTAAAGACAACCTCCGAAACTTTGTTAAAATTTATCGAAATACATCGTACGAGAATTGATAAAAAACTGGTCCCTTTTTAATTGACGCCGAAAAGGCATTTGATAAGTGATGGGAATTTATGACATATATAAAGAAAATAGATATTGTTGATAAATTTCTAAAAGCTATTGCAACAATATACCAAAAAAACAAGAAACAAATTTTGTGGTTACTGGCGAGAGAAACTGAAAGAGTGAACTATTCAGGGGAGTAAGACAGGCTGCCCGTTGTCACCTCTATTGTTAAATATGCGTATTAGAAATTTTATTAATCAAATTAGACAAAGAATCAAAATTGAGTGCGTTAAAGTGCAAGAGAAGAATATAAATTGAGGGCCTCCGCGGAGATCTTTTTTTTTTTTGGTTTTGATATAAGCTTTAACCCAGTTGAAAGTATGGATTCTTACTTAAAAATCTTTAAAAAATTGGCACAGTAGCCGGGCTATAAAATCAACATGAAAAAAACCAATATCTTGACGTTGAACTTGGGAAAAGAAGAAAAGGAGAACTGAAGGAAAAATCAGGCTTTTAAATTGGTCCAAAAAGTGATATTTAGGAATTACTTTTATCGTCGTAAACCTATTGATTTATTAAACATACTTATGATAAAATTTGGAAACCGGAAAGAGCTGATTACCAAACTGGAAAAGCCTGAATTTATCCTGGATTGGCAAATGATGGCAATTATAAATACCTTACTTCCAAAATACTTTTCCCGTTCAGAATATTCCTCTAATTAGAAAGATCAATATTCAAAAAATGGGCAAAAGGACCTTGTAAATTTTCTTTGGGGTAACTAAAAACACCAGACAAATAAAAATTTTACAGATCGATAGAACGGGGAGGTTAGCCTTGCCCAATTTAAAATGGTACTTCCATGCATGTGTTTTGGCTTGGTAATGATTGGATAAAATTACAAAATTAAGCGAATACTTAATTAAGAAAAAATTTGACCTAAAATTCGGACTTCCGGGTACTTATTTCTGCTAAATAAAAGTGGAAGAACTTTGCTAGTCAGCTACTAAGGAAAACCTTTTGAAAAATTTGGACTAAATATAAAGAATTGTGGTGTCCTAAATTGCCGTTATGCACTTCACCAAATGAAGCTATGTATAAAAGGGAAATTTTAAAGACCATATTGGATGACATACAAAGATTTATTGGAATGTTAAAGATGGAGAAATGGCATGAAACGCAAAGACGAATTTACTACGGAGGGGTTAACGTGTAATGGTTTACCTACTATGCAATTGAAGGGACGATTTTTGGCAGACTTAAAGGAAACGGACCTGGCCCCATGGAAAAGATTTGAAAAATTTTGAAGATCTAGAAAGCAAATATCAAAATCTCAATTTAATTAGGCGTTTGCGTGGAAAAGAAAATATTAAGGAAATATATGATAAAATGGCCTAACGCACTAGTGTACCCAGCTACAATTAGAATCATGGGAAAACTTATGGCAAATCAGGATTACCTATTCACCTTGCGTGCTTATAAAAGCGAACCTATACAAAATATGTATTAGATGGCATCAATCCATACAAATTAGCTAAGATGTTCAGAATAAAAACTATACTGTTGGAAATGTAAAAAGCGATATTGGCACATTCTTACATTGTTGGTGGAACTGTAAAAAAGTACAAGACTATTGGAAAAAACATACACAAGGAAATAAGAAGATAATAGATTACGAGATTAGACCCTAGACTGTATCTTTTAAACATCTCAGATACTTTAAACATTTGGACAAATAATCAAGATAACTTATTTCCTTTCTGATATCGCGCAGGTTTGTGTTGCGAACCTGTGAACGAATAAGGACCAATTTCCCTCACTGGACGAATGGGGACCTAACGTGATGGAGATTTGTGAAATGCAAAAAATTAACAACATATTTAAATGAAAGTACATTAGACAAAATATTATGATCTGTGGACCCAGGAAGAAACCATCTACAAGAAGAAAAAAAGAGCAATTCATTTGAACTTTGAAAGAGAAAGAGAAGAAATATGGTTGTAACGGATACCCAGCAACGTATCGATAGAGATTTTTTACTTCAAGGTAAAGTATGTATCTAGGCACTGTTATCATCTAATATACGATCTAATGGGCATGCGAGTAAAACACTGGGAGTTAGTAATAAATAATTAGAATATATTACAGTACTTTGGCTTATAGCCTAAGGAAGTGCACATAGAGAAGAAAAGATTTCACAATAGAACTCATGTTACGTGTTATTTTCTTTTTTCTTTTTTTTTTTTTTTAAAATTTTTTGTGTATTTTTGTAATTAAAAAAAAAAAAGCTATTCAACGCAGTGGCTCTCTCAGTCTGCTGAGTTTCAACTTAGTGTCAAGGGTCTGCTCACGATTATTACTGTTATTGTCGTTGTTCAAATTAATTTGACAATCCATTATTTAATGGTTGCATCTACAGAGTTTTGAGAGACAGCTCTGAAAGATGGCAATTTTTTCTGGCAAGCAAACTGACTGGACAATTTTCCTGTTTGCTCAAAGTGTGGAGCGACCAAAATGCGAGAACATTTTAACGTCTATCAAAAATTAAACAACAGGCGACCTATCAAGGCACTTAACAAAAAAAACCCGCATTGGTGAAGCAAATCACCAGAGGGACTTGGATGCTGGAACCTTATGACAGCGAGGGGAACAATTGATTTGGGCTCAACCAAAACTCTCTCCCCTCCAATACTGGGGTGCTTGACATTTTAACATCATTCTTTGCCTCAACCTTTTTTAACACGGCTCCTCTGGATGTTAACCAAGACACTGTCAAGAAGAAAGGAGGGGGCATTTTCCCGAGCCAAGAACGTTTTTCCCCAAAAATACCTCACTCAAATGCTCCGCCTTGTCTTTTTGTTGTGGACCAGACAATCTACGCAGAGTCTGAAGACCAATCAACAGGAGAAAATATCAATACGCATTAATTGTAACTCACGCAATACGATTTTGCTTCTCGGCTGTAAACACGGGAGGAAACTTATTTGTTCATCACAAGCTCAGTGGGAAGTCTGCGTCCATGATTCTTGGGAACAGTTAGGATGGCGATAGTCTTTTTGTCTTGTGAAAGCAACAATGATCTGCCAAAAAAATGTTACATCTTGAAGAGCTGTCTGTTTAGATTCCAGGCCAGTCAGCCCGCCAATGCCCCCCACAGCCAGCCATTCTGCCTCCCGTGTTTTCTTTCTGATGGTCGGTCTGCATTCTGTAGCTACTGATGCTGGGCTGTCGCTGGGATTTTAAAAACCCGATATTTATTTTTATTTTCCATATAATAATATGCTATCCTTGTTTCCCAAAAGTTCCTATTCGGTAGCATCAGGTGCCTCCCCTGTCAGTGGGGCACTGGATCGCTCCAACATTTAATCCAAATTGTAAATTGCTCCCCAAGGTACTGACCCTTGCCCTGAAATAGCTTTAGCACAGATGGGGGTATAGTGTGGCCCATGGGTTGCATGTGGCCCTTAGGCCAATTTTGTGACCCCTGTAGTGTCCCACCAGTTTTCAAAGCCCCCCTACCACAGAAAAAAAAATATTTTAAAAAAATTGGTGCAAATTTGGACATGTTTATCCCACAAACCATTCAGAAAGCCTCCCAAACATGCGAAATAATATGCAATGCTCTACCCCCACCCCTCCACAAGTCTCGCAGAATCTGTACTGCTCCATTTTGAAAGGGACTGCAGAAAAAAACAAGCCAAAGCTTCAAACTCTTTGGAGAAAGTTTTGATTTCTTTCTTCTCTCTTGCTTCTGATATTTTGTGATACAGTACATGGAGGATGTTGCATAAAATCATTTCTAATAGGCTGGAAACTTAAGAACTGAAAGAGAGGAAATTATGATGGTGCTATTCGAACATGCTTGCATCCTTGTGCAAGGATCCATGCACTGCATGCCACGTAGCTCTTCCACAAGCTTCTGCTTGTACAAGGACAACAAGAAGAGCTTCTTTGGATTTGGTTTCACTTTTCTGATGCATAGAATGAAAGTTCCCTAGAGGAGATGTTTTTGTACATGGAATGGATCCTATCCAGTAATTTAATGCACTTCCTCCAGTCAAAGGGATGCTCTGTAGTCCAAATGTCACCAGTAGCAGCTGATAGTATATAGGTTAGGGAGCAAGAAATATAGGTTAGGGAGCAAGAATTCAATCCAGGTTTTAGCTCACATTTTAAAGGCATGACTAGATCCTGAGCTCTGCTCCCCAAAACAGGTTCAGTCATTGGATGGTTCCTTTAAAGTTCAGAATAGCCCCTAGAGTGGATTCATTACTCTGCTGACATGGCAGCCACCAGCCATCACTGTTCAGTCTGGTCCAGGTCCATCAATGTATCTTCTCACCCCATGATCTCTGCTCTGCTGCCATAGCTAGAGTACTCCATTTAATCAATGGAATTTACCATGATAGTAAACGTTGCCTTATCAGATTAATTCACTTGGTCAATCTAGTTGCAGAAAGTCAGCATGGTGCAATGTCGGTGTTGCACTGGGAATCCCCACTTGGCCATGGACCGAATGGGTAACCTTGGGCAACCCTTCTTTCACAGTCTCAGAGGAAGGCACTGATAAACCCTCTGAACAAAACCCCATTAAAAGGTTTGCCTTAGGATTGCCACAAATCAGAACTGCTTGAGGGCACACAACAACTTCTAGTCGGGACAACAATTCAATTTAGGTCATCAAAATATTTCCAACCTATTAGTGGGTCCATGTTGCAAAATAACTTACATTTAAGTAGAGAAACATACACATATTTTTAAAAGGAGGAGAGAATAAAATGTAACACCCCCCATCTTACATTTGAGTTCCCTAAATCTTTTGTATGCCAGTAATATAACACTTGAGGAAGAGTATAATTAAGAAGGGAAGACTTAAAGGGATAAACCCAGCATACTAAACCTGAGAAATCTGATTTAGTTGACCTTTCAAACAAAATGAACATTTCTGAGGACTGGCTCAGCCTCATTTTTTTTAATAATTCAGACGACACCTAATAATCCTCTTAAGGAACTCATTTTTTCATGTACTGACTGAAAGCCCAATAGTGCCAGAGTGGTCCCATGTGGTTAAGAAATCCATCGAAACTTTGGATCCTATTGAGCCATTCATGAGCGCAAAGGAGGGCATATAAGCTGGTGTTGGTCTCTTCTAAGTTAACAGTGTAGAAATTCTGGACCAAGGGAAGCTAAATTTAGTTCTGTACAGAATTTGAGATTGCACTGATCTGCACAATTTCTCCATTTTTATATAATAGCCGATATACACTGATTTTTATAGCATAACTCTCTATGTGCATTAAGTGTGTTACTCCATCCTTATCCTGAATGGCAGTGTGGACAATTCCAAATGTGCTATTCAGTTAAAATTAATTTGGGTGCATGTCCATGTTGGCATGCCCCTTGGACCACATGAACAGATCACTATATGAACAATTATGCTTCCACAATCCTGACCTAAAACTGTTGTCCACACTGGGGGAAATGTCCAAACAATTCCTCAGGGAAATTTCACATGTAAGAGACCAACAGGATTCCAGCTAAGTAGGCTCAGTTTATATTTATGGTTTTGTTTGTAGTGGTGGTTATTAGGGATGTTTTTCATACATTGAGAAATTCTGTAATCCTGTGCGGATATGCTGCAACAGGCAGCTGTAGGAACTCTAATGGTCCTTGGGAAGTCCCTACAGATATGTCCTTGCAATATGTCCAGCAACAAGTATATCATTGGCACATCTTTGCTTTTCCCCATCTGCCAATAAATGAAGTGGGGTGGGATAGAAAGGAACTACATCACTTAAAGGGGGGTTACAATGTACGGTTATTGTATTGTTGGGGGAGGATCCAACATCTGCAATCCCAAGCATTAGGTTATATAATGTAAGCTGGACGCAGCAATATTTATTGTTGTTAGTTGCTGACAAATTTATTTCAATTTGGTGTACTCTAGAATGAGGACTTCCCCTGCTTAACTGCCTGCTCAGGTCTTGCAGATCTTGGCTTCCTTGATTTGAGTCTGTCCATCTGGAATGCAGTCTTCCTCTTTTCCTTGCCTTCTAACTTACCAAGCAGAGCTCTTCCCCAGCACACAATTTCAAAGGAGTTGTTTTTCTTCCTATCTACTTCCTTTGCTGTCCAGCATCATTACCGTACATAGAAATGGTAAAATGATGCAATGGAACAATATTAACTTTAGTATTCAATGATATATCTTTACACTTTCATAGTCCTTTAGAACTGCCCTCCCAAGTCCTAGTCTTCTTCTCATTTCTTGACTGCAGTCTCCGTTCGACTGATGACCGAGCCAAGATATGGAAAATTCCCCCCTATTTCAATATCTTCATTGACAGTATCCTAATACATAACAGAATGTCAGCCAACATTTAACTGTTTGAGGAGAGGGGTGGATCCCTTAATGGTAAATATCCTTTTCAATTTCTGTCTGAGAATGACAGACAAGAGTTTTCTTATTGTTTTTTCAAGTCACACGTTTGGAAATAACTATTTCAGGGAAACCACTTCTCTTTTACTCACATTCTAAGGTTAAAGCACTCACATTCCTTACTTTGAATCCATTTTTAAATCTATTTATTGACTTGATATAACTTGTGGTCACCTCTTCAGCTAAAAAATGCTGGTTCTCCACTAAAACAATGCATAATGGCTATAAACTGTGCAATTAGAAAACCACCCACAAAACAAAGAATCCATACCAGTCACAGGTACCTGAGAAAATCCAGCCAATATATAAAAACCTGGGTTTTTATTTGAGAAAATGGAGGGAGAAAACTCATCTTATCCAAATTCAAACTGGAGGCCTAAACAGGTTGTTAGAGCCACAGCTAAAAAGACCCTCTGTATATCCATTGCATTCCTAAACATGCGTGTGTTTGCTGCAATCCTAAAAAAGAGCCCTGCATCCAGTTCTCTTTTTTCTCCTTGTGGTATGTAGTTCTTTAAAACTATGTCATTGCATCAGTATGTGTTTTCCTTATTTCACCCTTTTGCACCTAGCACATGGAGGAAAACACGTTCACTATCACAATGCAATGTTATGGTTTCCATTGAGGACAGAGAACGAGGTAGATAACCAGGCACCCTCCAGATGTTTTAGGCTACAAGTCCTATCCTCTCCAAGCAGCATGCCAATGATCAGGGATTAAGAATTTACTATAGTAAAAGAGGGTGAGGGCAACATCAGGATTTTGGGAGGTATTTTGCTGCTTGCTTTGAGGGCAAAACAGGACACCTTTCCCCTAGTCCACACACAGAAGTTGACAAAGACTGCCAGTTCAATACTGGCAATGCAATTGCATCTCCACCACACCTGAGGGATGTCTATGTAACTGTTTTCCAACAGGACTAAGATGCTCAGAGGAGAGACAAATAATGTTGTTGCTTTTCCCTCCAACTTCTGCCTTGTTCTGCTTATGTTGGCTGGCCATGAACATCAAGTTTCTGTACTGCCTCTAATACCGAGCGCCCCAGATTGTCTGCCAGGCTGACCAAATAAGCTGATCAGTCATTCAAAATAATAGGTAAATGTTTTCTTTTTTGCCATAAATGATCACATCACCTTTAAATCTGCATGTGAAATGGTTCTGGCCGGCGCATCTCTTGTTTGCAATTTCCAAACAGTGGGAAAGAGGCAATTAAACTGAGCCAGGGAAACTGATGAGCTCTTGGTTAAAATGAGCAGAGGGTCCACCAAGGAGGACTTCTGCCCCTCTATCACTTCCCTCCCTCCATCGTCTCTTCCACATCGCGCCAACATGAAAGTTTTGCCATCAATGCAAATCTGATCTCCGTACCTCAGACAGTAGAAAAAATGGCCATTCTGCTTTGCACCGCCACTGTGGAATGAGAGAGGAACAGGCTGCTGGGCAAGTTGTATGTTTATTACCAGAGAAATGCTAAAATTTTCACACCTAATTAATCAAGGCTGCTCTGTATCACTTTTCCACATGTGGCATTGGGAAGAGTAGCTTTGGTTGTCCGTGGGGAAGGTGGGGGGGGGGGTCCATGTGTGTTTCTTCAGCATTTGCAATTCATTTTAAAAGGATTCATTTTAATGAGCTCCTGTTTCCAGCCTGACATTTGGAATTAATCAGGAGGAGGTCCTCAACGGCTGGTGAGCACCTTTTGGGTGGCATGTTTATCTGCATAGCAGTTTCTTAGGCCTCGGTTAACAAAGGGGGTCAGCACCCTCATTCAAATCAGCGGATATTAATGAGTTGCCGATAACAATGCAATTCCTATAGAACAAGCTCCGCTGATGCTGTCCAGGGTTGGGGTGGCGGGCAGGAGGCGAGCGGAGCTAATGTGATTAATGCGGTGGCATTGAAGGGCTCCCGAATAAAGAAAATAATCTGCCACTTCTTCTCAAAGTGTCATCTAGAGGTCTAATTGGACAAAGAATGGGCCATTGTCTTGGATCAGATGTCTCTGTTGCTACCTTCACCACAGGCCTCCCAAGAAGTGAAGACCCAGTGCAATGGAGCAAGGTACACGCGGTGCAAAACAGAATGATTTCACAGGGCAAAGACAGAGAGATTAGCCCGGGAAAACTACCATTAGGAGTGCAGCTCTGTCTTCTGATGGTGATGAACCGTTCAAAGTGGAGGAAAAACAAGAGAGAGCAACAATTAATTTAAAGGCACATTAACGAAAAGAATCCTGGACCATCAGCGTGATGAGCTTCACACAGTGAAGGAGTGAATGTACATAGCTCACCTTCTCCATGTGCCCATGCAAGGATGGGCAATGCCTGAGCAATGCACACCCACCCATTCTTTGTTGCAGCTCCCAAGTGCCCCACTGATGACAAAATACACTGCTATATTTAAAACCTTGGTGGCAATAGGAAAGCAGTTTCTTTTAAAGAACAAAGCACACAAGGAGCATGTTATTACAAAGCAAAATTGCACTCAAGGCATGTCTTGCTTTAAAAGCAGGTGCAACCTGCCTGGTATCATTGTTCTTAACAGAAAACTGTGTAGTGATTTTAAAACAAAAAGTAGATTTGATCATTTAGTGGCCCAGCAGTGGCCTAGTCTAGATGCATATTCAATGGTTGTGTAACATAAATTCATACCAGTGTAGCTATGCCATTTTTTATTTATTTATTTATTCTACCGCTTTTCCTGGGAGATCAAAGCGGTTTCCAAGTTCAAAGGGAATATACATTTAAACATGTTACAATATAATATACAGTCAAGAATACTGTCTCTCAGCCAGCTGTTCTCCCCCTCACAGGCCCAAGGATGACAGTTACGGAGGGGGGCACTGTCTCTTCAGGCCAGCCTGTTCTCCCCCTCACCGGCCCAAGGATGACAGTTACGGGGGAGGGCACTGTTCTTCAGGCCAGCCTGTTCTCCCCCTCACAGGCCCAAGGATGACAGTTACAGAGGGAGGGCACTGTCTCTTCAGGCCAGCCTGTTTTCCCCCTAACCGCCCAAGGATGACAGTTACGGAGGGAGGGCA
>NC_056527.1:138317783-138347023 GCF_019175285.1 Sceloporus undulatus
TGGGCCTGTGAGGGGGAGAACAGGCTGGCCTGAAGAGACAGTGCCCTCCCTCCGTAACTGTCATCCTTGGGCCTGTGAGGGGGAGAACAGGCTGGCCTGAAGAGACAGTATTCTTGACTGTATATTATATTGTAACATGTTTAAAATGTATATTCCCTTTGAACTTGGAAACCGCTTTGATCTCCCAGGAAAAGCGGTATAGAAATAAATAAATAAATAAAAATTAGAATCTGATGTAGGCACTCCACAGGGAGACCTGTAAGCACAAGAGCCCTTTCTATGTGTGTCCTTGCTCTCTAACCAAGAAGGCTGCAGTTACTGAGAAGGGCGCATGACATCTCTGACTTCATTTCAGGGATGAACATCTTTCCAGGGACAGGAAGTTGCACTGGACATCAGGGCCCTAGACTAGGATCTTACTGGCAATGTACTTTGTTATAAATATTGCTACCCAAGGGATTTCACATTTTAGGAAGTTGTGCTAGATTGGTATCCAATTCTGGGTTGCAAAAATAGGATTAGATGAGCATAACTCTTCTATAAGTAGTTGTACTGCCTGCAATCCTGCAAGGTTCCTCCATTTTACTTAGCCAGTGAATAGCTGGTAAGTGTGATGCAAGGTTTGCTATGTGATTGAGCAACGGTGAGACTCAGTATCACTCCAGCATAGCATAACTATGGCATAGCTACACTGGTATGAATTTATGCTACACAACCATTGAATATGCATCTAGACTAGGCCACTGCTGGGCCACTAAATGATCAAATCTACTTTTTGTTTTAAAATCACTACCACAGTTTTCTGTTAAGAACAATGAATACCAGGCAGGTTGCACCTGCTTTTAAAGCAAGACCATGCCTTGAGTGCAATTTTGCTTTGTAATAACATGCTCCTTGTGTGCTTTGTTCTTTAAAAGAAACTGCTTTCCTTATTGCCACCAAGGTGTTAAATATAGCAGTGTATTTTGTCATCAGTGGGGCACTTGGGAGCTGCAACAAAGAATGGGTGGGTGTGCATTGCTCATGCATTGCCCATCCTTGCTATGGGCACATGGAGAAGGTGAGCTATGTACATTCACTCCTTCACTGTGTGAAATGCTCATCAGCTGAATGGTCCAGGATTCTTTTTCGTTAATGTGCCTTTAAATTAATTGTTGCTTCTCTTCTTGTTTTTCCTCCACTTTGAACTGTTCATCACCATCAGAAGACAGAGCTGCACTCCTAATGGTAGTTTTCCCCTGGCTAATCTCTCTGTCTCTTTGCCCTGTGAAATCATTCTGTTTTGCACCGCTGTACCCTTGCTCCATTGCACTGGGTCTTCACTGTCTTGGGAGGCCTGTGGTGAAGGTAGCAACAGAGACATCTGATCCAAAGACAATGGCCCATTCTTTTGTCCAATTAGACCTCTAGATGACACTTTGAGAAAGAAGTGGCAGATTATTTTCTTTATCTGGAGCCCTTCAATGCCACCGCATTAATCATCATTAGCTCCGCTCGCCTCCTGCCCGCCACCCCAACCCTGGACAGCATCAGCGGAGCTGTGTTCTATAGGAATTGCATTGTTATCGGCAACTCATTAATATCCGCTGATTTGAATGAGGTGCTGACCCTCCTTTGTTAACCGAGGCCTAAGAAACTGCTATGCAGATAAACAATGCCACCCGAAAAGGTGCTCACCAGCCGTTGAGGACCTCCTCCTGATTAAATTTCCAAATGTCAGGCTGGAAACAGGAGCTCATTAAAAGTGAATCCTTTAAAAATGAAATTGCAAATGCTGAAGAAACACACATGGACCCCCCCCCCACCTTCCCCCACGGACATACCAAAGCTTACTCTTCCCAATGCCACATGTGGAAAAGTGATTACAGAGCAGCCTTGATTAATTAGGTGTGAAAATTTTTAGCATTTCTCTGGTAATAAACAATACAACTTGCCCAGCAGCCTGTTCTCTCTCATTCCACAGTGGCGGTGCAAAGCAGAATGGCCAATTTTCTACTTGTCTGATGTACGGAGATCAGATTTGCATTGATGGCAAAACTTTCATGTTGGCAGCGATGTGAAGAGACGATGGGAGGGAGGGAAGTGATAGAGGGGCAGAAGTCCTCCTTGGTGGACCCTCTGCTCTATTTTAACCAAGAGCTCATCAGTTTCCCTGGCTCAGTTAATTGCCTCTTTCCCACTGTGTTGGAAATTGCAAACAAGAGATGCGCCGGCCAAGAATCCATTTCACATGCAGATTTAAAGGTGATGTGATCATTTTATGGCAAAAAAGAAAACATTTACCTATTTATTTTGAATGTACTGATCAGCTTATTTGGTCAGCCTGGCAGACAATATCTGGGGCGCTCGGTATTAGAGGCAGTACAGAAAACTTGATGTTCATGGCCAGCCCTAACATTAAGCAGAACAAGGCAGAAGTTGGAGGGAAAAGCAACAACAGTATTTGGCTCTTCCTCCTGAGCATCTTAGTCCTGTTGGAAAACAGTTACATAGACATCCCTTCAGGTGTGGTGGAGGATGCAATTGCATTGCCAGTATTGAACTGGCAGTCTTTGTCAACTTCTGTGTGTGGACTAGGGGAAAGGTGTCCTGTTTTGCCCTTCAAAGCAAGCAGCAAAATACCTCCCAACATCCTGATGTTGCCCTTCACCTCTCTTTTACTATAGTAAATTCTTAATCCCTGATCATTGGCCATGCTGCCTTGGAGAGGATAGGACTTGTAGCCTAAAACATCTGGAGGGTGCCTGGTTATCTACCTCTGTCTTCTGTCCTCAATGGAAACCATAACATTGCATTGTGATAGTGAACGTGTTTTCCTCCATGTTGCTAGGTGCAAATAGGGTGAAATAAGGAAAACACATACTGATGCAATGACATATGTTTAAAGAACTACATACCACAAGGAGAAAAAAGAGAAACTGGATGCAGGGCTGCTCTTTTTTAGGATTGCAGCAAACACACAGCATGTTTAGGAATGCAATGGATATACAGTAGGGTCTTTTTAGCTGTGGCTCTAACAACTCTGTTAGGCCCTCCAGTTTGAATTTAGGATAAGATGAGTTTCTCCCTCCATTTTCTCATAATAAAAACCCAGGTTTTTATATATTTGCTGGATTTTCTCAGGTACCTGTGACTGGTATGGATTCTTTGTTTTGTGTGGTGGCTTTCTAATTGCACAGTTTATAGCCCTATTATGCATTGTTTTTAGTGGAGAACCAGCATTTTTTAGCTGAAGAGGTGACTCACAAGTTATATCATGTCAATAAATAGATTTTAAAAAATGGATTCAAAGTAAGGAATGTGAGTGCTTTAACCTTAGTAAATGTGAGTAAAAAGAGAAAGTGGTTTCCCTGAAATAGTTATTTCCAAACGTGTGACTTGAAAAAACAATAAGAAAACTTCTTTCGTCTGTCATTCTCAGACAGAAATTGAAAAGGATATTTACCATTAAGGGATCCACCCCTCTCCTCAAACAGTTAAATGTTGGCTGACATTCTGTTAATGTATTAGGATACTGTCAATGAAGATATTGAAATAGGGGGGAATTTTCCATATCTTGGCTCGGTCATCAGTCAGAACGGAGACTGCAGTCAAGAAATGAGAAGAAGACTAGGACTTGGGAGGGCAGTTCTAAAGGAACTATAAAAGTGTAAAGATATATCATTGAATACTAAAGTTAATATTGTTCATTGCATCATTTTATCCATTTCTATGTACGGTAATGAATGCTGGACAGCAAAGGAAGTAGATAGGAAGAAAAACAACTCCTTTGAAATGTGGTGCTGGGGAAGAGCTCTGCTTGGTAAGTTAGAAGGCAACAGGAAAAGAGGAAGACTGCATTCCAGATGGACAGACTCAAATCAAGGAAGCCACAGATCTGCAAGACCTGAGCAGGGCAGTTAAGGACAGGGGAAGTCTCTCATTCATAGAGTCACCATAAATTGAAATAAATTTGTCAGCAACTAACAACAATAAATATTGCTGCGTCCAGCTTACATTATAGTAACCTAATGCTTGGTGATTGCAGAGGTTGGATCTCTCCCCCAACAATACAATAACTGTACATTGTAACCCCACCTTTTAAGTGATGTAGTTCCTTTCTATCCCACCCCACTGTCATTTATTGGCATGATGGGGAATAAGCAAAGATGTGCCAAATGATATACTTGTTGCTGGACATATTGCAAGGACATAATCTGTAGGGACTTCCCAAGGACCATTAGAGGTTCCTACAGCTGCCTGTTGCAGCATATCCAGCTACAGGATTACAGAATTTCTCAATGTATGAAAAACATCCCTAATAACCACCACTACAAACAAAACCATAAATATACACTGAGGACTACATTAGCTGGAATCCTGTTGGTCTCTTACTAATATGAAATTTTCCCTGGAGGAATTGGTTGGACATTTCCCCCTGTGATGACTGACGGGGTGGTTGGGGCGGATTCGGTGTAGCAGCCTTGGACTGTTGAGGCTGAGAGATGTCCTTGCGTTGAAAATGATGTCCAGGCTGCGACTTCTTGAGATAGCCAGCACTGGGCACTGGAGGTTGAGCTCTCTTGAGGTCCAGGTATGAATCCGTAGCCTCTGCAGCTTCTTGCAGTGTCTTGGGGTCCTTGTCCAACACATGATGGACCACGTCAGGAGGAAAATAAGTCAAGAATTGTTCCAGATCCATGCGAAAGAAGACCTCTTCCAGCGAAGTTATCTTAGCTACCTGCACCCAAAGTTCTCTGTTGCGTTGTATCGCATAAGCCAGGTCGACGGCGGAAGCATCCGGCTTCTTGGGTGTGTCCCTGAAGCGCCTTCTGGCTGCTTCCGGAGTGATACCAAGGCGTTGGCGCGCCTTCCGTACGAAGAGCTGAAAGTTCTGCATCTCCTCCCGCGGCATACTGGTTTCCACATCTCGGAGAACTCCTGAGATCTGAGGCCGAAGTTCGTTCATATACTGATCCTCCGCGATCCCGTGGAGTTCACACGTCCGCTGAAAACTTTCCAGAAAGCTTTCAAAATCATCGCCGTTCCTGTACAGGGGAAACCGGCGAGGTGGTTCGAGCCGCACTGATGCTGGTGCAGGTGAAGGTTGGTCCTGGCTGCGATTAGCAAGGAGGTCGACCATTTGGCGGTGCAGAGCCTCATTACGTTCAGCCAACTGTCTATTTTGCTCAGCCATTTGGCGCTGTTGTTCGCTCCATTGCCGTTGTTGTTCGCCCATTTGACGTTGTGTCTCTGTAAATGTGGAGAGTATTTGGGCCAACATATCTAGGCTGGACGGGCACGATGGGCTCGCCAGTGATGAAGCAGCATGGTCCTGGCTACTTGAGGCGCCAGATGTCGAAGAAGTAGTGCTGCCCTCCCCTCCTGGGGTTGACTTGGTAGTTTTCTTCTTGTTGACCATGGCAACGGCTGTGCCACAGTGTAGAAATCTATTCTAAATGCTAACTGTAATGCAGACACGCGAAAGCACTAAGAAAGCAAAAAAAATACAATAGCTTGCTGAAAGGAATGGGTGTGCTTAAACACTGCACACCATGGGCCAGAGATGAGAGGAAGAAGAAGAGAAACCCCAGATTGGAAAATCCCACTTTCCTCCCTATTATTATTATTATTATTAACCTTTATTTATGAAGCGCTGTAAATTTACACAGCGCTGTACATGCAATCTTTTTAGTTAGACGGTTCCCTGCCCTCAGGCTTACTCCCTGAACAACTAAGACTGAAAACTCAACTGTTTATGCTGCAGTTCTCCAACTCCACCACTAGATGGTGTTCCCAGGCGTCAGTAGCCACAGAAAAAAACTGGTGGTCCGTTTTAAACTGACCCCTTTTTTTTTTTCTTTTACCCAGAGAAAAGAAACAGCCCCTCCTTGAGTGGGCTAAAAGTCCCCCTCCCCTTTCTTTATTCAGAAAGCCAGAGAAGAGACCAGAAACAAGATACCCGGAAGGGCTAAGCCATAAATGCCAACTTATATTGCCCCTATGCCAGCCAGGCCAGGAGATCAAAGGACCTCTGGCTCCCTCCTCCCCTTCCAGGGAGAGAGAAAAAAGAGAGAAAGAAAACCTCACTGGCGACTGCAATTCCTTTGTCTGTAGCCCAGTGATCAGATTACAGCTTCAGCAAACTCAAGCCCAAGCCGTTTATTTGAAGGGATGCTGTGGCAAACACTTGCCCCCCCCTTCCTCTCCTAGCACAACAGCACAACCACACACAGGCAACAGGGTCCTCTAACCTTGTGCTTCCTTTCCCCCTCTTGTCCCACCAAGAGATGAGGAAAGAACCAAAGGGAAAAAAAAAAAAGCCTATTCTCTGTGTGAAAAGGCAGGTACCCCCCTTTTCCTCACACCAGAGCAAAAGAAAAGAATAAAATCCTTCTTCCCTCTCCTCCCACTGAGGAGATTGGAAAGAAAAAAAAAAAACCCTGAAGCCTACTCTCTGTTTGAAAAAGGAAGGCTACTCCCCCCCACTTCTTCTCACACCAGAGCAGACCCACACAAAGAAAAGAAGGAGTGAGAGAGAGAAGGATTCTCCTTCCCCGCCCCCAGGCAGGTAAAGAGAGAGCTAGAGAGATAGACAGAGAAGAATCCACCACTTTCTTCAAGCACCTAGCTGACCTACAGCTCCCAAAGCGAAAACACACTTGCCTAGCAAACTATGTTTCCAACAATCTGAAATCCGCATCCCACCGCTGCCGCCATGTGATGATTCCTCGAGAGCAATGGCCCTGTGCGTGGCCCTTACTCCCAGGGAGTCCCTTAAAAGAACTATTCTTCCGCTGCCACCACTCAGTGAATTATCAATGAACTATATTTCCCAAGCACAATAAACTATATTTCCCAAGCACACACTGAGACTTGCTTGAGAGAGAGATCTAGTTTCCTTTCTTGCTAACCCACAGCAATCAGTAACCGAGATAAGGCACGTGTACAGGAGCCAAAGAGATAGCAGATGCTTTTAAAAGAAAGAAGTTTATTTTAAAGAAATAGTATAGAATAGTAAGGTATCACTCATGCCAGGCCTCCTTGCCTTGCAGGTCAGAAAACACAGTTACAAAGATATTCATTTCAGGCAAGCTATTAGATAAACATAACAAAACCTAGACGTACTGACTAACACTGTTCCTGAATTATTCACACAATGATGGGATTTGCAGTCCTTGTGGAGTTCTTGAAATCAGGGAGTTGGCTCCTTGCCAACTCTACCGGCATGCCAGAGCCAGTCCTCCGGCTTCTCAGAGGACAAAGCCTCTGGTTTCTCCAAACCAGCCAAGATGGAGAGAACAAAGGACACATGGTCCTACAGGGGTATTTAAACCCCTCTCTTGGAATCTTTTGAAACTGCCGCTCTGGCACTGTTGATTGGCCAAGTGAGCCTTACGTCAGCTATGATGTAGCTGCTCATTAGCATGTGATGTCATCTCTCATTAGCATGTACCTCCTCCCAGATTAACCCTTTGTAGTTCAGGAGAAGTCCTCAGGTGGCTTGGAACCCAGCCACCACACCCCCCAGTGTGGAACAACAGTTTTAGGTCAGGATTGTGGAAGCATAATTGTTCATATAGTGATCTTGTTCATGTGGTCCAATGGGCATGCCAACATGGACATGCACCCACATTTAATTTTATACTGAATAGCACATTTGAATTGTCCAACACTGCCATTCAGGATAAGGATGGAGTAACACACTTAATGCACATAGAGAGTTATGCTATAAAAATCAGTGTATATCGTCTATTATATAAAAATGGAGAAATTGTGCAGATCAGTGCAATCTGCAAAATTTCTGTACAGCACTAAATTTAGCTTCCCTTGGTCCAGAATTTCTACACTGTTAACTTAGAATAGACACAACACCAGCTTATATGCCCTCCTTTGCGCTCAATGAATGGCTCAATAGGATCCAAAGTTTCGATGGATTTCTTAACCACATGGGACCACTCTGGCACTATTTGGGCTTTCAGTCAGTACATGATCAAAAATGTAGTTCCTTAAGAGGATTATTAGGTGTCTGTCTGAATTATTAAAAAAAATGAGGCTGAGCCAGTCCTCAGAAATGTTCATTTGTTTGAAAGGTCAACTAAATCAGATTTCTCAGGTTTAGTATGCTGGGTTTATCCCTTTAAGTCTTCCCTTCTTAATTATACTCTTCTCTCAAAGTGTTATATTACATGGCATACAAAAGATTTAGGGAACTCAAATGTAAGATGGGGGGTGTTACATTTTATTCTCTCCTCCTTTTAAAAATATGTGTATGTTTCTCTACTTAAATGTAAGTTATTTTGCAACATGGACCCACTAATAGGTTGGAAATATTTTGATGACCTAAATTGAATTGTTGGTCCCGACTAGAGTTGTTGTGTGCCCTCCAGCAGTTTCTGATTTGTGGCAATCCTAAGGCAAACCTTTTATGGGGTTTTGTTCAGAGGGTTTTATCAGTGCCTTCCTCTGAGACTGTGAAAGAATGGGTTGCCCAAGGTTACCCAGTCGGTCCATGGCCAAGTGGGGATTCTCCAGTGCAACACTCGACCATTGCACCATGCTGACTTTCTGCAACTAGATTGACCAAGTGAATTAATCTGATAAGGTCAACGTTTACTATCAATGGTAAATTCCATTGATTAAATGGGAGTACTCTAGCTATAGCAGCAGAGCAGAGATCATGGGGTGGAGAAGATACATTGATGGACTGGACCAGACTGAACCAGTGATGGCTGGTGGCTGCCATGTCAGCAGAGTAATGAATCCACTCTAGGGGCTATTCTGAACTTTAAAGGAACCATCCAATGAGCTGAACCTGTTTTGGGGAACAGAGCTCAGGATCTTAGTCAGTGCCTTTAAAATGTGAGCTAAAACCTGGATTGAATTTCTTGCTCCCTAACCTATATTTCTTGCTCCCTAACCTATATACTATCAGCTGCTACTGGTGACATTTGGACTACAGAGCTCATCCCATTTGACTGGAGGAAGTGCATTAAATTACTGGATAGGATCCATTCCATGTACAAAAAACATCTTCCTCTTATGGAAACTTTCAGTTCTATGCATCAGAAAAGTGAAACCAAATCCAAAGAAGCTCTTCTTGTTGTCCTTGTACAAGCAGAAGCATGTGAAGAATCTACTTGGCACTGCAGTGCATGGATCCTTGCACAAGGATGCAAGCATGTGCAGAATAGCACCATCATTAATTTTCCTTCTGCTTTCAGTTCTTACAGTTCCAGCCTATTAATGACAATGATTTATGCAACATCCTCCATGTACTAGTACACAAAATATCAGAAGCAAGAGAGAAAGAAAGAAATCAAAACATTTCTCCAAAGAGTTGAAGCTTTGTCTTGTTTTTTTCTGCAGTCCCTTTCAAAATGGAGCAGTACAGGATTCTGCGAGACTTGTGAGGGTGGGGTAGAGCCATTTTCATATTATTTCTCATGTTTGGGAGGCTTTCTGAATGGTTTGGGGATAAACATGTCCAAAATTTGCACCAATTTTTTTAAAATAGTTTTTTTTCTGTGGTAGGGGGGCTTTGGAAAACTGGCGGGACACTACAGGGGTCACAAAAATTGGGCCTAAGGGCCACATGCAACCCATGGGCCACACTATACCCACATCTGTGCTAAAGCTATTTCAGGGCAAGGGGTCAGTACCTTGGGGAGCAAATTTACAATTTGGATTAAATGTTGGAGCGGATCCAGTGCCCCACTGACATGGGAGGCACCTGATGCTACCGAATAGGACTTTTGGGAAACAAGGATTAGCATATATATATATATATATATATATATATATATGGAAAAATAAAAATAAAAGTATGGGTTTTTAAAATCCCAGCAGCAGCCCAGCATCAGTAGCTACAGAATGCAGACCGACCATCAGAAAAGAAAAACAGCTGGAGGCAGAATGGCTGGCTGTGGGGGGCATTGGCTGGCTGACTGGCTGGAATCTTAAACAGACAGGCTCCTTCAAAGATGTAACATTTTGTTGCAGATCCTATTTGTTGCTTTCACAAGACATGAAAATACTATCAGCCATCCTAAGACTGTTCCAAGAATCATGGACTCAATACTTCCCACTGAAGGCATTGTTATGAAAAATAAGTTTCCCCCAGTTTTTACAGCCAGAGAAGCAAAATCGTATTGCTTGATTAAATTAATGCGTATTGATATTTTCTCCTGTTGATTTGTCTTCATACTCTGCTTAGATTGTCTTGTCACAACAAAAATACAAAGGAGGAGGCATTATGATTGATTTATTTTTTTGGGAAAAAAAGTTCTTGGCTCTGGAAAATGCCCCCCTCCTTTCTTCTTTGACAGTGTCTGGTTAACATCCAGAGGAAGCCGTGTTAAAAAATGTTGAGCAAATAATTATGTTAAAATGTCAAGCACCCATTATTGAGAGTGGAGAGAGTTTTGATTGAGCCCAAATCAATTTTTCCCCTCTCTGTCATAATGTTACCAGCATCCAAGTTCCCTCTGGTGATTTGCTTCCACCAATGCGGTTTTTGTTAAGTGCCTTGATAGGTCTGCCTGTTGTTTAATTTTTGATAGACGTTAAAATGTATCTTCCAAATTTTGGTCTCTCCACACTTTGAGCAAAACAGGAAAATTGTCCAGTCATTTTGCTTTCCAGAAAAAAAATGCATCTTTCAGGCAAGCTGTCTCTCAAAACTCTTTATATAGCAACCATTAAATAATGTGATTGTCAAAATTAAATATTGAACAACTGACAATAACAGTAATAATCGTGAGCAGACTCCTTGACACTAATTTGAACTCAGCAAGATCTGAGGAGAGCCACTTCTTTGGATAGCTTTTTAAAGGAGGTTAGGAAGCATTCATGGAGGAGATGTCTGCCACTGGTTATATGTAAGAAATATGGTAAGTCAGGATTAGATGTGTCATTGTATTTCCAGTTTCTATGTCCGGTTGTGAAAGCTGGATGGTGTAGGACGTTGATAGGAAGAGAATCAACTCATTTGAAATGTAGTGCTGAAGGACAGTGCAAATACTGTGGACTCCCAAAAAGACAAATAAATGGACCCAAGAACAAATCAGACTTTTATTCTCCCCAGAAGCTAAGATGACTAAGATAAGAATATTGTACTTTGGCCATATCATGAGAAGACATCACCCATTAGAAAAGACAATGATCCTTGGTAAAATAGAAGGCAGTAGGAAAAGAGAAAGACCACCTACTCCGGAGGAGCCACGGCTACCGTGAGTTCGAAAAATCTGAGCATGGATCTTGGAGGTCTCTCATTCATAAGGTTGCCATAAAGTTGAAAACTTGATGGAAATGAATGCCATTGACAATTGTCACTTATAGCAGTGGTTCTTGAACACTGGCAGATCAAAACCAGGGGTCCATTCACATTACAAAATTAGGCAGAATCTCTCACCAGAAAAGATTTGCCATTGCCTTCCTCTCAGACTAAGAGAGTGTGTCTTGCCTAAAGTCACACACGGGGGTTTCCATGGAAGATTAGGGATTTGAATCCTGGTCCCCAGAGTTGTAGTCCAGTGCTCAGAACATTATAGCCACACTGGCTCTGAATTCTAGTTTCTGGGGAGTGACAGAACCAGAGAACAAGGCTGGCACAAAACAGTTTGCTTCCTGAAACAGGGCAGACAAGGATATTCCCTTCATGTGTCTGGTGTATGGTACGTAAAGCCAGCCAAGTTATTTTAGTACATAAAGCAGGCCATCCCACAGGTACCTCTTCTCACCATTGGCAGTAAAAAATACAATAATAACAAAATTAAATTTGCTGCCTTTTGATGACACCCCAGATCTGCTGAAGCAGCTGCCTCATAATTACTAATGGTAGGGCCAGGCCTGAGGAGAACAACTTCATCCTTTCCTTCCATACCTTCCAAATGTCCTGATTTGGCAGGACTTTGTGACTATAGAGAAACACGCAGCTTTTGAGCCATATCTCCCAACTTTTCTAACTGGATAGGGACAGTCCTGATTAATCCTTTATCCTCCCCCATTTTCAGCTTCATTTAAAATGTCCCAGCTTTTCTCTCCTCTATTTTTCTCTCCTATTATTTTTCTCCTTTGCCCTCAGCTTACTTTAGTTGTTGCAAACTGAAGTCAAAATGCAAAAGTAGTTTGCAGTCAACTCAGCAGGGATTGTGGTGGTTGAATCTTGTCCTTCCCAGTAAGCTCAGACAAAAGCAAACTGCTGTAGCTTTTGTGTTCTTCTTCATTAATAACCTTCACCACTATGACCATACTCTGACATTGCTTGACCATTTACGTCCCAGTTTCCATCTGTGAAATGTTGGAGAGTATGTGTTTGAGATTCTCCCCAGAGATGTCAAAAGGAAGGGACCAGAGACAAGGGCTGGGAGTTCATCATATTTTCCCCACAAGAGCTAACACCCTGGAATATACTCTTTTTTCTCATACTGCTCCATGCTGCAATCCACAGACGTTAATCCACTTGTAAAAATGTCATCTACTGGCTGACCTTAGTTCAGAAATCCAAGCTTCCGTGTGAAAACAGGAAGCTTTATTCAGAAAAGTAAAGTAGTTCACAGTTTGGACTAAAGCAATTTCAGTTACACAATATATTAAAAGGACAGAACAATGCAAACCCTTTTGAGCACTCAAACCCCATTTGATCCCATTCCAAAACATTCTTTTTTCTTGGACTGCCCCATAGTCTCCTTCTCATCTGCTAGTTACTCAACTTCCAAAAAGATACATATCCCTTCCATCCAGCAACACTAACAGAGGAAGAGGGCTACAACTCATCCCAAGGAGAAGCTTACCCTCATCGGATGGAGAGGTATACATACACCACTTTGGGAGCTGGCACACACTCCTCCCAGGATAAGAGGAGGTTATAGATCCAGGGTAGTGGCCCAATGGTGAAGTGGGAGGGGATATAGTTGCCAAGAGAAGTCACACTGAGAAAGTTCCCAAAAGAACCCGGAAGGAGAAGCTGAGGGCATAGCCTCTGAGCCATAGCTTTACTAGACTCTCAACATAAAGGCCTGGTAGATTTAGGAGACACTGAGGCAAGGGATGAGGAAGCAGTTAGGTTTACTTCCTTTTGATATGAGGGGTGCAGTGGTTGTATAGCCCCTGTCTTATGAGTTATTAATGGTTTATGTGAATCTGTCTCCTAGTCTCCAGTCCAGTCTCTCACATGGATCTCCAAACCAGGGCAGGCCTTACCCCAGTTGTGGGCTGGAGCAGTGCTACACATGATAACAGTATTTACATGAACGTGCTCATATTAAGTCATTGGAGAAAATCAGTTCGTTAACAATGAAAACCTTGAGAGAAATATTGTATATAAAATTATTTTTTCCCATTAATGGTCATTAGCACATTATTAACATGACAGTTTTACATGTCACAGCTTAATTTGCACAACTAAAATGAGCCCCAAATGACCAATCCCCCACAGCCGATGGTAACAAAATGAATGCTTATCCTCATTAAAAAAATGAATTAAAATAAGTTGTTAATCATCATGCAAAGAAATTTAACACTGTTGGTATTCAACAATTAAAGCAAGACCTTTTCAAAATACTTTTGGATTTTTTTTAATGAACTGGGTTTTGGTGAGTTATGTTCAAGTTCTAACTGTTAAGCAGCATCTGGTGGCTCTGCTGTCTCTGAGTTGGTGAATCCATTCTGAGTTTTACTCTGAACCTGAAATGAGCAGTTGTGGATAGTTCCTTGAAAGTACCTTGTATAGATCCTTTAAAATTAAAAGAAAAGCCCAGAGTGGATTCCCATTGAACTAGTCTGCCTTTTCCGAGGACTTTTGCTGAAGTACTGCCTAAGAAGATGAACCTTGAAAGCAGCTACATATCTTTATGCCAAGCTCCTCATGCTCCCCCACCCTGCTGCCTTCATTTTTGTGCCACCAAAACCATCCACAATAATGCAAAGCTAAGTGTTCTTACTTGTTTTGCCAAAGATGCTTCTGTAAATACAATCTAAAACTGGCAATTGATTTTATCACTGTCATATTATTTATCATCTCTACAGCATCCCCACCCACCCCACTCCAATGCAGAAAGATTCCTTACTGTTCCTCTGGCATTTATCTTCCCAAAGACAACTCAGTTCAGCAGAAAGATAATGACTTCCTCCAGCATATCCCGTCAGAATGTGGGCTGATTAAGGATTTTCCTTCTCTAGAATAGACATGCACAACATGTGCCATACCAAGCTGAATGCATCACCATCTCCCAAGCACATGGGGCAATAATAACACCCTTTTTTAGTTTCCTATCGGGGACTGGGGGAAAAATGGATTGCAAACAAGTACTTGGGAAGCCACGACTGAAGGTAGGTAGGTGAGGCTCAGTCTGATGGCTTCAGAATTGTAAATACCTGTCCTAAGGAGCTCATTAAGTAATGAAACACAGAAGACCCTACCTACATGAAACTGTTTGCATGGCGTAAAAGTTGAAAAAGATGGTCAGATTTTGTCATGATAGAGTCCCTTGGGTCACTTTGGAAGTATGCTGTGTAAATGATGCATGTGTCCTAAGAGTCTGGAAGCTGCGCCAAAGTTATGCTCCAGTCCTTACGATTGGAGCATGTCTTTGATGTGGCTTCTGGACTCTTAGGATGCATGCATCATTTAAACAGCATACCTCCAAAGTGACCCGAAGTAGCTTTATTTTGGCCTGTCTGTATGTGGCCTAACTTAAGGGAGGGAAACCAAGAAGGCAGCATCAAATTACAAAGTAAAGAACTTTACTAATTACTTGTAGAATGCACATAACCTTGAATTACTTACATCCTAACTAACAATTGAAAAGAATAGATAAGAGGAAGTGCTTCAGTGTCCGGGATTGCTGCCAGCAATCTCTGACTTATGCTGATAACCAAGCCTGCAGCCAACACGTGTAGGCAAAACAAACCTTGCGGAGAAGCAGTCAAAGAGCAAGCCGAGGAAACAAGCCGGTGTCGGGGTTGCAGAAAGTCAAACGTGCCGAAAGACGAGCCGAAGTCAGGAAGCCAGAAAGCAGCGTGGTCAAAACAGTCCGAGGTCACAATAGCCAAGAGATAACAAAGGTCCGGTCCGAGGTCAAGGTAGCAAGGTAACAAGATGTCTGGAGCTAGAGCGACAGCAATCACACCAAGGGCTCATGCAATAAACTCTAGCAACCAACTCAAGCCTCTCTTCCACTTAAATCAGGGAAGCTCTCCCTCGAGCCACCTGAGGCTGGTTTGCTAACTGTCTTTCTGCAATCCTCCTGGATCTGCGCCTGCAAGCACTCTCGGCCCTTCTCTCTTGATAAGAAGGTACTTGCAGGCATGCCTCGTCTACTGAATCACCACTAGGCTGTGGCACCATAGAAGGCCTTTCCTCAGCACTAGGACCTGGTTGGACCTCCTGCTCTGGGACTGGGGAAGCACAGCTGGGGCCTGGCAGAGCAGAACTAACACCTGGCGTAGCCTCAATCAGCCCTTGCTCTGGAGGAGGCTCATCCTCCTCCTCATCCTCCGAGAGCTCATCTTGGCTGGCCATGACATCCAGTGAAATGGGTTTCACTCACTTCATGTTGCTAAAAAAAAATTATCTGCTGATCACTGGGGGGATCTAAAAACATGGAGGAAATGCCTCTCATACCCATAAAATGCATTTGGAGGAACAGTTTTTATTTTGGGGTGTTACAATGCCAAATCTCTTGGTTTCTTGGGCTCTAACGTGGCTACCTAGAATTCCACAGTTGCCCACCCCTAGTTTAAATCTGCAACATATGGCTAATATATCTTGAGACATGCTGGACTGATCAATTGTTGTTTATTTTTCAGATCCTTATCTGGAGGGTGCTTTGAAATATAGGCTGTCTTGGATATCAGCTTCTCCTGGGAGGGTCTTGTCAGCTGGGAGTGCTTGTGGCTTCCACGTGTGAGCTGCTGTACACTCACTGATGTGTGCATTTTGAAAGGACAAGAGGAAATGTAAACAGAGCAGCAGATTTCAGCCTGATGCATTTCATTCTCTAAGTCCTCTCCATTAATAAACTCGCTGACAAGTGGGAAGCAGGAGAGGAGGGGGGGAGATATGTTTCACTTTCTTTAAATGGCTGTTTGCTCTTGCTATTTGTTCATTATCAGCATCAGATGCTCCTTGCGACTACTAGGCTCAGTCATTAGAAGGCTGGAACCACTGCTTAGCAGTTCCTTTACCATCATCCATGCAGAATAATTGCCTGGGGTTTTCCTATATGACAGTTCTGGATCAGTGCACCCATTTTTTATATTTGAGGGCCTAAATTATGTAGGGATCCTGCAAAAGTCAAGCAGGATGGAGCTCATATACCAACTCGTGGGCAGGTGGACATGGAAATATGAAGTCGGTGGTTTTCATGGCTATGTGGTCATCTTCTATAAGAGGTTTTTCCCGATGTTTAGCCAGCATCTCTGGTTGGCAACTTCTCTGAAGATCCCAGCCACAGATGCTGGTGAAAAGTCAGAAGAAGAAAAAACCTTTTACAGAATTCAGCCACACAGTCCAAAAAACCCACAAAAAACTATGGACATGGAAATGTTGGAAGAGGAGGTGGTGGCAACCTGTTTTCCTTTTTATTCATCTTCACTGAATTTGAATGGGGAATGAGGTTTTATTCCAAAACTGATACTGTAGTCATATCTTTGTAAGGCCAACCCTTCTTGCTCCCAAAGCCAGAAAGCTGTGTGCAAACTATCAAGATCTTCATATCGTTTCATCAGGCAAGTTGTTACAAAAAGTAGTTGTGTGTGTGTGTGTGTGTGACTTTGGTTTTTAAATCCATTCAGGGTCAATTAGATGATATATTTAGAAGCTCATCCAAATAGTGAAAAATGTCTGTTTGTTGTAGTATGCAATTTTCTTTGCCTTCCTCACTTTGCAGTTGTGAGGTTTCTCTCTCTCTCGTGGAAACATTACATTTTTGTGTACATCTCACAGAAGGTCTAATGTAGCATGCTTCAGCCTAAATAAATTATTATGCCTAGCTACGATAGACCTATAAAATCAATGAGAACATGGTAAGTCAACACATATATAAGTTCTACTGATGCAGTGAATGTATTCTGTTTTGAACTGAGGAAGTAGGCTGAAGCTCAGGCTACTAACTTCCTTCTTTCAGTTAGTCTCAAAAGGTGCTACAAGGTCCCTTTGCATAATAAAATTTAGATTAATCTGTATAGATTTGGGTGATCTAAAAGGAGGGAACAGAAATATGTATTCCTTTATAAATACATTTAAAGCCAGGAAGAGGAGCTGAGGGTCAGTGACAGAGAGGCAGCCCCTTAGCGCATCTATGTTTGAGCTTGGATTTGTGCCATAGCTTTTTCTCAGCATCCTCAACATTTAGAAGCTTCCACAGATCAAAATTGAAAACAACAGTGGCTAGCTCTTGTTTCTGAAATGAAGCTGAGATTACACGCTTGTCTCCTTTGCCGGTTTCACATGCATTTGGACATGCATGGCGTACCTCTACCCCCTTTGAAGCTGAGATGAAGCACAAATCTCTCTGGTTGGTGGAGCTGAATGGCATGCACTTTTCTGAATACTAATATGATATAACAGTGGTGGGCCACCGCTGAACAGACTCACTGATAAGCCATGAAATAAAAACTGAACAGTGACTGCAAACCTATGCGTTGTGAGACATACACATACACACTCATAAAATGCAAAGAAGGGAAATCAAGGGAGTAAACTCAGTAAATCAACCTCAATTCAACTAATAGCTGGGATGGCTTAATGCAGGGACGTAGCCAGGATTTTAGGAAGGGGGGGGGTCCAGACTAAGTGCCACCATTATATTGGGGCTTGGGTGCGGTGGTGCAGCAGCACGTACCATTCATTTTTCTAATGGAAGGGGGGGGTCCAGACCCCAAGACCCCCCCTTGGCTACGTCCCTGCTTAATGGATAAGAGTCTGGCCTGTCAGCCAGGAACTCCCATGCTGAAACCTCCCTTAAGCCATGAGCTCACTAACAATGCAGACATAATTCTCTTTATGCAGAAGCCATCCCAATGTGGTCAGTGGTGCTTTCCTGCAGGTAAGTAAAGGAGACCCACTGAGGTGATCTTGCCAAGGTATGTCCAAAATTGGAAGCAGACATTGACCTTCATGCAAAAGGGTTTCAGGGACACTTGATCTCCTCTATCATAAGTTGAGATCCTGCTTCCCTCATGTGTAGTGTACTGGCTCCATGTGGATCTATGCCTCACCTCCATGCAGCTTCCTAATTCTTATTCAGATTTGGAGCTGCCTAGAGCAGGCTCAGCATGAAGCTGCAGAGGGAGAAACAGACTCTATGGACTCTAGGCTGCAGGTGCTAGAACCTGTGGAGAGAAGGCAGGTCAAGGAGTCTTCGAAGTTCTTCCAGGCTAGAAGCCAAGAGGAGAGTTAATAGGTTTCAGCTGAGAGAAGCAAAGGCCTTTAAAAAGACCTCCAGCTGCAGAGCTTCTTTGCAGGCAATAACCAGTCTTGTTATTTCTTGCTCTTCCATTCATGGCTCTGTGTATCTGACTCCTTGATTTGCTTTGTGACTATGCTCCTGCCTCTGCCTTTTGCTGTGACTGACTGACTGGTATTGTGTGACCTTTGGACTGGACTCTGGACTATTCCTTTGTATACTCCCCTGCTGTGCTGCCCTCAGTTGGGGTAGGCAGAACAACTAACAGGATTTGTTATTTATTGTTTAGTTTTCAAACTTGCCACATGGTATTCCTCCATTACCAAACAAGGATAGAATGTGGGGTAATGGTGGTCCATTTCTGTCCCCATATTGAATTGTGAAGAATGAGCCATCCTAGGTGCCATGAAGTACATCAGGTCCAGGAGAAATAAATTGATTGGGGGTGGAAGATGTTGTATGTCATCTTTTGCAACTATTGTATGGCTCTCTGTGGGAAAACACAAACACTTGCTAGAATGATAGAAAAATACAATTTTAGAGCTGGAAGAGGTCACAAAAGCTATCCAATCCAGCCCTTTGTCATGCAAGAATATAAAACTAAAACAATTCTGAACATTGTCTATCCAACCCCTGTCACTATTCTATCCAACCCCTGTCACTATTCTTCCAGACCTGGGGTTCCCAGAACTGGACATAGTATTCCCTGTGGATTCTGACCAAAGCAGAATGGAACAGATAAGAGTCATGCTATTGCATCCTATGATCTGGACACAGAAACAGCTTAGATTTACATTGGCTTTTGGGCTGGCACATCACACTGTTGACCTAGGTTTAGCTTGTGATCTATTAAGACCCCAGATCCTTTTCACATCCCCTCCTTTCAAGTTAGGTATCATCCATCTTAGATTTGTGCATTTCATTTTCCTTGCCCCCCCAAATAGTAGCTTATATTTATCCCTACTGAAGTTCCATTCGTTAGTTTTGGTCCAGTTGTCTAATTTGTCAAGCTTATTTTGAAATCTAATCATGCTTAGCGTAGCAGCTACTCCTACAAATCTGATAAATGTCCTCCCTGTCCCTCCCATACAAGTCATTTATAAAGATGGTGAAGAACACTGAGCTCAGACGAAACTCTATGGCACCTCATTAGTCCCTTCTCTGCAGGATGAAGAAGAACCATTGGTGAATACTTTTTGCATCCTGTCCATCAACCACTTTCCAATCCATCTGACAGTAGCACTGTCTAGACTTATTTTATCAATGTTAAAGTAAATCATAGAATCATACGGCAAATGTGACCTAGAAGGTCATGCAACCTCACATTCCAGTCCTCTGCCAATGCAGGAAAGCCACTGCTACAACACTCATGGTAGGTAACAATTCAGGTTGAAGGTAAAACCTTTAATGAAGGGTAGCAATCTATCTTTTGAAGCATTTTGGCCTTCTTCAGGTAAGTTATGCATGAACCAGACTATGCTCTGCATTCTGCATAACTTTAAGCATGACAATATCATTGCTTTATTGGTGTTAAATGACTTAGCTCTGTGTGCGTATGTGTATATACAGGCCATAAATAATTCCTAATTTGCATAATTCATGATGTATTAGCTATTTCATGATTATACATAACACAAGTAGCATTCTGGGCTGGGGCAGGTTCCAGAGGGAACCATGCTAACTCAGAATATATATATATATATATATTCAGTTTTATTTAATGGTCAATTCTGAGCACTACTCCCTAATGTCTACTGTGGAGAAGAGAAAAAAAAAAGGGGGGGGGGGTTGAAAAGCTCCAGCTAACAACAACAAACTCCAGTTACTGTGAGTAATAAGCTACAGTTGACTGAATAATGATAACTTTACAGCAAGTGTAGCAATATGCAGTTTTGTCAGCTCCTGCTGTTCTGGCTATGACTGGGAAATATTAATTGGCAGCAGCAGTTTATTTCATAAGCTACTGATAATAAATCTCAAAAACAAATAAAAAGGACGGAAGGAAAACAAACTATACTCTGCCAGGACACTTTTGCAGTGTAATATTTCTGGAACAGTTGTCTACTGTAGCCACTTTCCAGAGACTGTTGTAAGTCTTCTCAAAAGCAAGAAAACATGGAAAATAGGTAATCCAGATTTTGCCAAATGAGGAGATACTCAGCTCAATCCTAAGGACCGATACTTGGAAGTAAGTCATACTAGAAACAATTGAGCTTACTCCCAAGTAAAAGGACACATTATTGCATGATCCTTTGCATACTGAACTCAGAACTAAGCCCTACTGAAATAATTGCAAACTGCAAAGAGGAAAAGAAATATTCCCACCCTTTCTCTGCACTGACCTGTTCAGGTGATATATGGGACCAAAATGGGTGAAACATGCACCAAGTCACGCTCCAGGACAATTCTCCTGAGAAAAATGAGTCCCCTGTTGTGGTGGAATGATTTGCCCAAATCAAATGGACGGGCTCTCTGTGAAAGAAATCCTTCAGTTTCAGAAGGCAGAGCCTGGATCCAGCACACAAAGATTGCTTGTTTAGTATAAAATACATGTAGAAATTAGCACTGTGGGATACAATGTATTTTTCAAGATGGATTTTCTGGGGGGGGGGGGAATACATCCAAAAGCATATATTAAATGGGTATTTAAAGTAAGCATGCAAGTTTATTTTTATAATGCAACTTAAAGTGCAGACCTGGGATGGAATGGATTTCTGAATTAATGCATGCCCAAATTACATGGTATGAACACCAACTGACCTGTCACCTTTCCATTCCATAACATTTGGCTCTGTTCATTTTACTTTCACCATTCCAATGTGGAAACAATTGTGCAAGAGGGCAAGGTCAATCAAATCCTATTTCCCATATTGATTCCAGCTCCAGAGATGAAGAAATTCAATTCGGGAGGACTTACAGATTGCTACTGAGTGAAACTAGTTTCATTCCAAAGTCTGTGCCTTATAATAAGATGGGTGCGTGCAGAGTGGTGTTTCCTTAAAATGGGGTTTCACAATACCCAGTTCTCTGTACTTCCAGAAATCAGAACTTTTCTTCCAGTGTGCTTTTTTTAAAAGGTAGGAATTATTTTTTAAGAAAATAGCCAGCAATGTTTGCAATCAAACAATGGTGAGAGAAAGCAGAGCTTGAGAAAAGTACTGATTTGAACCAGAACTCCCATATTTACCAGCTGACATAGACATACTGATTGGGAGACTGTGGGAGTTTTGGTCCAACCCCCTCCCCCAAAAACATTTTCAAGCTCTGGGTTCCATCCTTGCAGGGGTTTTGTTCTCCGATCTGTCCCTCTTTATTTGTGTTTCTATCTGCAAAAGAAAAGATCCATGACCTTTTATCTATTCCTAGGGTGTAGCGGTGGCAGCAAACCAACTTAAGTGACCATTTTGATAGGAAATCACTTGCCTGAGAATGGGTGACAACCTCTGTTTTCTTCTGATGCTCCATCTGCACTACAGAAATAATTCAGTTTGAATGCACTTTAACAGCTATGGCTCAGTGCTATGGAATTCTGGAATTGTAGCTTGTTGTGGCACCAGAGCTCTCTGACTCAATGTTAGTTATGGCAGTTAAAGTGATGTCAAACTGCATTATTTCTGCAGTGATTATACAGCTTTCCTTTGCAGCCTTATCCCTGCCAGGATACAGTCATTTGCAGAATGCAATTGGGAATTATTGCACCAAAAAATGCCACCGATGCCACCGGGCGACTGCATTCTGGCAGCATCCAGGCTCTCAGCCATGCTCAGCTGGCCATTTTGCAAACATGGGAAGCTTTATGTTTGCATGTGATCATCTCCTTAGTAAACACAAATCTTGAGTCCAAAACAAAGTTCATTCACAAGCTTCAGGTCTGACCAGAGAGTTCAGCAATATCCCAGTCATTCATAGTCAACTAAATCCAGGTCAAGCACAGCATTCAGGAACATGATAGGGAGCCAGATAAGGTCAAATAGTCGATAACAAGTCCTGGGGAGCAGGGCTGGGAATTTATAGATCAACAGCTCAATGTAGCTGCTCCTTAATTAACTGCTGCTTCCTATAAATCTTCTGAGATCTCCTCAATGCCTCTCTTTGTTTCCATGCAGAGAAGATACATAGGAGTAAGTGGGCTTCTGTATCTAAATGTGCAGGGCTCTCTGCCAGAGCTAGTACTGCACATCTGGTCTGTCTCTGAGATATGTGGCTCTGGAACCTTCTCTTGCTCTTGTTCAGCAGCAGGTCCACTGCTTCCGTCTCTGTGTCAGAGTCCATGTCCGGGAAGCAGAGCATGAGACATTACCTGGGCAACCCAACTGAGGGGTATAGTCTCTCCAGGGTTAAGGATTTTATGGTTGTTAGGCTACATTTATTGGGGGTTAAGCATCACAGAAGAGCAATAGACAATCGCCCAATGAGGATGGCCAGTTTGGAGAGAAGTGTGGAAGCCTCCAGATGGTTCCAAGATGCAAGGTTATAAAATATGGTGCCATAAGGCACAAGAGAGTCTGACAGAGCAATCTTTAGAGTCTCTCCATCACATCCTCAGCCCTTTGCTGAACGAGACCATTAATGATATCACATTACACTGTTATAGCACCATTATTCCACTTTAACTGCTATGGGTGCCTCCAGTGAAATCCTGAGGTTTGCAGTTTAGAGAGGGGCATTAAGAATCCTCAGTCAGAAGACTCTTAGGTCTCACAAAACTACAAAGTCCAGAATTCCACAGGAGGCAGCCACAGCAGTTAAAGTGGAATAACAGTACTATAAAAGTGTGGCATAATTTTGACTTATATCCCCCAGCCGTGTTGTCCAGATAATGGGAGAGCCCATTATCACAGTAACCTTTAGCTAGGGTTGCCATAAGTGAGGACCTCCAAACCGGGACAAATGTAGGACAAATGCAGGACAACATTTTCAAATGTAGGAAACAGTTTATAAAAATGGAGGACACGCAAAAAATTCAGGCTTTTTAAAGAAATGTTAATATAAATGCATGTTTCTTAGGCATGATCAAAATGGAGGACATGTTGACATTATTTGTAGACGGAAATGTACTTCCCTTTCTGGCCACCCCCCTCTCCCCATTCCAAACAGCACATTTGAGCACTGAACATGGCTTTATTTTAACATGGCCTCTTGCATATTTCAGAGGCTTATTCCACAACCAGACCCTTTGGTCAAGGGACTTTGGTTTTCCTTCATTTTGACTTGTTTTGTCTGTATTCCTCCCCACTAAATAAAGGAGACATGAAATGGAGTTAATGGGTACAAGTTGTTAAACAAAAAAGTCTTGTGAGACTCTGTAGGCAAGAGGTGCACCATCTTAAGAACTGCATTAAGCACACTTAGGCTGCTGCCACACTGCTTTCACTCTCATCACTCCATCCTATGGAATCCTGGGATTTGTAGTTTGTTGTGGTGCCAAGGTTGGGCTTTGAAATCTCAGACATAAGAGAGGCAAAAGGCTTGGGCTGCATCTACACTGGAGAAATAATCTGGTTTGAGATCACTTTTACTGTCTTGGCTGAATGCTATGGAATTCTGGGAATGGTGGTTTGTTCCAGCACCACAGCAGAATGGCAGTTAAACCCCTGGAAAGCTCGCTGACCAAGGTGACCAATGCCCTCACCCCAAAATGTAGGGCACCCAAGCAAAAAAATGTAGGACATGGCCAAAAATAAAAGCTAAAAACACCCATGTAATGATAAATCCATGCTTCTTAGCCATGATCCAAATGGAGGACATTTTGAAATGTGACCGAAGAGGACATGTCCTGGAAAAGGAGGAGGATGCCTGGTCACCTTGTCTCTGGTCCAAAATGCACTGCAGAAATAAAACAATGCTGGACTGAAATGCCCAGGGTTCCTCACCAAAGCTGCATCCACACTGAGGAAATAATCCAGTTTGAGAGTGACTTAACTGTCCTGGGTTAGTGCTGGGGAATGCTGGGAATTGTAGTACATTGTGGCCTCAGAGCCATCACTGACAGAGAAGTCTCAATGTCTCCCAAACACTAGCATTCCCAGGATTCCCTAGCACTGAGTTAAAGTGGGTTATTATTCCTGCAGTGTGTGTGAGAGATATAAAAGCTAGGGACTGGATCTTTGTGTCCAAAACACACTGCTTGGACTGCCAGGGCTCAGTGCTATGGAATCCTGGGAATTGTAGTTTATTGTGGCACCAGAGCTCTCTGACAGAGAAGGCCAAATGCCTCACAGACACCAGCATTCCAGAGCATTGAGCTTTGGCAGTTAAAGGGGTCTCAAAGTGCAGAGCGGGGGGGGGGGGAGAAAAGCCAGGGAGTGTGAATGAGCTCTGAGAGGAGGAGGAGAAGGAGGAGGAGGAGGAGGAGGGAGGGAGCCAAGGGAAGTGGCCAGGACCACCAGAGGAGCCCCTCATCATCGCAGCCTAGTTCTCACTGCTGGCAAGAGGCTCTGCCCCCAGCCAGGCAACACCTCCATTCAGTCTCATTTTGTCAAAAGAGCTCTGGTGCCACAAGAAACTACAATTCCCAGAATCCCATAGCACTGAGCCATGGATGTTTAAGGGGGGGGTCAAACTATTTCTGCAGCCTTTTGCCACCCCAAAGCCTTCTATTATTTACCAGCAACTTGCAAGGCAAAATCTCTTCCTTCCAAGCCATTGAAAACCAACCTAAATGGAGGGCTGACTGCTTCTTTCCCATTGGTCAGCTTCGGGAGAAATTTGCATATTACAAGTAAAGGCGTTTAGGGCCTCAAAAACGATCCTGTGATAAAGAATTACAAGAATACTGACCTGGTAGACATTGAAAAGATGAGGCATTTAGGCTCCCAGTGAAACAGGAATGATTGATGGCCTTTTTTTCTTTGCTCACTGTAACCTGGAAGGTCAGGCCTTTTGCAAGACATATATACCAAGTGGGCTGGCAATAGCTTTGAGTGGCAGATGTCTTTAAGACCTGCTCTCTAGGCTAAGCCAGGCAGGGAGGCGGGGAGGGTGGCACACAGCCATGGGGAGGGGTGGAGCTGCCTCCAGGGCCTTGCTGGGGGGGGAGGTCCTGGGGGAGGGGCCAAACCGGGGCGGGACTATGTGGTCCCGCCCCCAGGCGGGATATGGCAAGCCTACCTTTAGCTCCTGTTTTACATTTTATAAAAGAATATGAGAGTGGGACCTCCAAAACAGGCTGGCCTCTTATTCATGTTTGAAGAGCTGTTAGTTACATGATACACATGGTTGTACTTTTTCGGCCACTGAATAACGTCTGTATTCAGTTCACAGTTGGGTAAGCGGTTGGGTTTGCAAGCATAACTGTTTCATAGGGAGGTGTGTATTCTTGGGGGGTGCATAAGTATTCCTCATGGCCTTCAAGCCATTATCTATTCCTCAGGACAGCCATAATACACACCCCTTTGCCCAGTGGAACAATAAACAAGCCATATTTGCAGATATGCAACTGGTTGCACAGAGTTAGTCAGAAGAGCGGTGTAGAGCAAATATGCATGTGTAGTTTGACATGACACAAGCACAATATAAGCTCTGGGCTCTAATGTTCAGGATTCTAGACAGGCAGTTATGCCTCTCCCCAGGAGACTCTATTGTATTTCTTTCCCTCTCCTTTTCTATCCCTCACCAAACATGTAAACAGCATTCTGTGAACAATATGTCATTTAGTCATTCCACACTATTGTTTTTCTAAAAAAAACTCTTGCAAACCTTAAGGTCACTTCAAGTATGATGCTACCTCTGTCTTATGTGGGGATGATGCTATTTACCTACGTATGGATCAGCATGCATAGAACGATTCCAATATTACTCTGGAATCCTATATTATTTTTTACAGTATGATACTTTATGTATATCTAGCTATACAGCAGAGGCATGAAGAAATCCCTGTGAACTGCAAAGATGTGTAACAAGACACTAGCTAGATGCACACTGGGACACTGATGAAAGACAGTGTGGTGTAGTGGTTTTGATGCTAGACTCCAACTCTGGAGACCAGAGTTTGATTGCTGGCTCAGCCACAAAACTCACTAGGTGGCTTTGGGCAAGTCACATGCTCTCAGCTTCAAGGGAAGGCCGTGGTAAACCTACACTTAACAAATCTTGCCAAGACAGCCCTATGATAGGTTAGCCTTAGGGTTGAAAATGACTTGATGGCACACACAAAAATAACAGCAAACACTGCCTGATACACACTGGGACCAATGTGCATAACTAGTAATGTACATTAGTATAGAAGTTGCATCTGTGCATGATGTACACCATTGCGTGATGTGCATTAGTGCACAATGTATACACACTGTGCATTGTGCACAGATGTTCATCAGGCACATTGCTGGCTTTGCTACATAGTACTCTAAAAGCAGATCTCTACTGGATACAGATGTTATAAAACTGTACAGTTATAATTTCTGAGAACAAAAATCCACTTAAAGAGCACAATCAAAGCAGTCCCAACAGATGGCCATCCAGCCTTATTCAAAAAACCTCCAAAGACAGAGACTCAACCAAACTCTGAGGGAGAGTGTCAAACAGCTCTTTCTGTCAGGAAGTTCTCCTTAAGGCTTCGGGGGAATCTCTTTTCATGTAGCTTAGGCCCCATTCCCACGGGGCAAAAAAGTGGCTTATTTTGCTGCGATTCTGACTCTGATTTTTTCCCGAGTTGTAATCGAATCTGACCCATCATTCCCATTAAAAATGGGTGCAAACAGACCTGGGTTTTTTTACCCCTGTTTTTGTTCCCATTGGTATTTTCCCTGTGGTAATTTGAAGTGGGTTATTTTGCTCCCTGTTCCCATTGCCCTTCTGGCACCTCTTTTTTTAAAAATCAGCTGTCAATCAAGTGCCTAATCGCTTGACATCACAGCCAATCAGTTACTTAGGCACTTTTCCCCTCCGGGAAAGGAAGAAGGAGCCTCTATTCCCCTCAAATCTATTCTCTGGAAGAGAGAAGTAGCCACTATTCATCCTAAACCCCTTTGCATCCAAGGCTCTTCTGTGTCTCCCCAGACTCTCTCTGGAAGAGAGAAGTAGCCTCTATACCCCCCAAATCCCTTTGCCTCTCCCATTGCTCCCTGGGCTGTCTGGGGGGCAATCATGCAGGCATGTACTGCAAAGCCCATCTGCTGCTCAGGTGGAGGCAAAAAATAAAAATAAATAAAAATAATAGTTTGAAATGGTGTTCAATGGCTCTCCTCACACATCGGTCTATAAATGTGGAGCAGGGGGGAGGTTGCAGGGGAAGTAATGTGTTTACTGTGTTTGGAGCTCAATGTAGTGCGATCACCTAACCCTGCTTCCCAGTCACCGGGGGAAATGCTATGTGAACGGAAGAAAATGACGTCGGTAATGCAGGAAAGAGAACAAGCGGGTGACACCCCCAGGCCAGCCCCTTGAGCACTGCTCCTCCCATTCCCAAGTTCCCAAATCAGACACCCTTTCGTTCCCATTCATTTGCCCCGAATAAGACTCAGGAGGCACAGGAAAACTCGCTAAAAGCCTAAGGCAACCTGATCCCAGGATTTTCTTGGCAATATTTATTCTGACGGGGTTTACCTTTATCTTTCTCTGAGGCTGACAATGTGTGACTTGCCCAACATCACCTAGTCAGTTTTTATGGCCAAGTAGGTTTTGAACTCTAGTTTCTTAGGGCCCTGGTCCAGCGTTCAACCCACTACACCTCACTAACAAAATGTTTAAAAGGTTTGTTTTATGTTTCAGCCAGCCAGTCAGCCACGCCCTCCTGCAACACATTCCATCCCATTCCTTCTTCCACCAACAGTCAGTAACCATTGTTATAACATAGCAATAACTCAACATGCCCCCTTGTCATTGGGGTGTTTCCTTTCTTATGGTACCCTCAGTCACATTCTTCAGTATTTCTGAAAAACTTGGGTTCTCCACCAACCTGCCAGATACCACCATCTGGTGTACAAGCAATGCTATTTGCCTTCCTACATGACTGCACTTTCTTCTGAACATGTGTGTGTCTGTAGTTAATACAGAACTCTGTGCAATGTGTAGTTTGGCTTTGGTATTCAGTCTTCCTACCATCTGACAGTATGGGGAAGCAGATGCTTCAAAAGAAGGCACAATTAAAAAGAAATACTATACCCAGGCTGGTAGTTCTATACTACATCACAGCACAATAAGTCTTCATAAGTGACAACATGGTATATGGTATGGAGTGGAAACAAGCGGAGGGCCAGGAAGGGAAAGACACCTGTTCCCTCTTGCTCTTTTCTGACTTCACCTGAAATACATCAATTGATGGGAAGGATCACTCTCCTTGCCCCCCTCCAAGTTTGATGCTGCACTTTGCCATTACAGAGACAATGACTGGCATCATTGACAAAGAGCCCTCCTCCAACCACCATCTTGAGGGGGAGAGAGGCCAGGCCTGGAAGACAAAGAGCCCTCCACCAACCACCATCCTTGAGGGGGAGAGAGGCCTGGCCTGGAAGACAAAGAGCCCTCCTCCAACCACCCTCTTGAGGGGGAGAGAGGCCAGGCCTGGAAGACAAGAGCCTCCCCTCCAACACCATCTTGAGGGGAGAGAGGCCAGGCCTGGAAGACAAAGAGCCCTCCTCCAACCACCATCTTGAGGGGGAGAGAGGCCAGGCCTGGAAGACAAAGAGCCCTCCTCCAACCACCATCTTGAGGGGGAGAGAGGCCAGGCCTGGAAGACAAAGAGCCCTCCGCCAACCACCATCTTGAAGGGGAGAGAGGCCTTGCAATTTTTTGTATTGTTTTGCAATTTTACTGTACACCGCTATGATCACTGCGGAATAGCGGTCTATAAATAAAAATTATTATTATTATTATTATTATTATTATTATTATTATTATTATTATTATTATTAT